>NW_023458556.1:28695500-28706574 GCF_013731165.1 Rhagoletis pomonella
AAATTTTATTAGTTGCATGGGCCACACGACACGACGATTGCAGCTGTCCCTGAGGTACTACATGCTTATATACATACATACATACATATGTATGACTGCTGTTTGATCGATACTTCACTAGAATGGTTATTAGTACATATTGCTGCATTTTTACCACTTGGGCTCATTTATACATACATACATACATTTTGCACAAACTTACACATTTATGAATGCAAGCGAGCAAAGTCTTGTGACAATTCTCGACTTAAACGAAAACATAACTTTCCATGCGCCATGTATTATCGCCAAGTTCATTAACATATTCTAAAATCATTGTGATTATTATTGCCATTAGCGGCGCTGTAGTCTTCATTTGTGTGGCCACCATGGCGCTTCCTTCAATTCCGCATTTATTTTTTTCCTTCCTTCCTTCCTGCCAGCCAGCCGGCCAGCGAGCCTATAATATTACCAACATTTATTGCAATTGTCGGCAAAAAGTCAATTGTCTATTAGTGGGACACACACACACACACACACACACATCTCCAACCGTACAGTCTAGCAATTGTTGCATGCAACGTGCAAATCTTTAAATCCGCTAGGAGCAGCTGTTGCTTAACCAACTAACTGACTGACTCACTACTACCAACCATCCACTGCAAAAATCCATACGGACACTTACATATTTATTTGCATAGAGCAAAAAAGAGGTGCGCGCCACATTGGTACGCGCCACTTGTCGTCGTTGTGCGGCTGCTATAGTCGCACGTTCCACCTAGTTGCCACTGGCACAGCGTTGCTGATTGAGCGGCGACGCGTGCACATCTGTCCCTCGCCAAGCTGGGCGCGCTTATTCATATTCACAAAGCAGACATGTTGGGGTTAGCGTGGGGGCTGCGAGCGAAGTGCTTGGTGGCAGAGTGGTGGTCTGTTGCCACAAAGTGTTGACTAAGCAAATATGCAAATTAGTGCATGTATGTATGTGTGTAGATATGTTTGTTGAATCCGTTGTTTTTTATCGGAAGCACGTGTCAAATGCGCACACTTCATGCAACAATTACGCGTTTAATGCCGCTTGTTGCTGTTTATTCTTTTTTTTTCGCTTGCTAAATAAACATATTAACTCTGGTATTTTTTTGTTTGTTTTTTTTTTTGTGCGGGTGGCTTGGACTGTGTTGGCGAAATCGCCAGTCAAGGCCAAGGTTGGGAGAGCAACTTCCCTGCAGTGAAAAGCCAAACCAGTTAGAAAAAATACTAGTTCATTAACTAGTATGTGCCTACCAGTTCGACAATTTCGAAGAACTTAGGCGATCAGCGACATCTGCCTTTGAATTGCCAAAGCCAAAAATAAAACGCAATTATAATTGCTTTTCTTACAAATGTCGGCTGTGGCGTCACGTGAAGACTACTGGTTCTGGTTCTGAAATTACAGGTTCGAGGCCGCTTGGAGGTGGTTAAGATTTTTAAAGTTAAATAAATGTAAGTAAAAATAATTTATTCAATTTATAAATAAATAACAAATTTGAGAATCTAATTGCATTGCAAAAAACCACTTAGGAAGAAATGCTTGTGCTATAAAAACAAAAAAATTAAACAAAAATATTTTTTTATTAAATTTAAAAATTACAATAAACAGCCTAAACAAAAAAATTAATTTATAAAAAATAAAAATAAAATAAAAAAAACTCTCCTTGCGCCAGGATTTGAACCTGGGACCTCAGGCTCACCACGCGAGTGCTTTGCTCTGTCGGCCATTGTGACTGCAGGAGCGTCGCGAGCAAAAAGGCACACTTATGCTTTTCACGGGGCATGATTTGGCAGACTATCTAATCAACTGGTATGATGTTACTAGTACTTATACTAGTAGATGCTGATGCATAGCCTGACAATTGACATCTCGTAGGACATCGCAATGTTAAAAATACCAGTCGCTAACATTGAAAAAGGATAGAACGTGAACTAGTTGGTCTGAAACGCAAACCGGTAGAATTCCAGTTCACAACTAGTAGCTTTCCCTGCAGGGTTTGTATGGCTGACGTGCGTCTGACTTAATGAATTAATTGGAAGAACGAATGCAGCCGAATATGGAAGATATACATAAGTAACCGATATACACTGAGAGAAAGTTTGTCAATACGAGGAAAAAATAACAGAAGGTTAAGCAATTTCTGTAGATTGGTTGCCGATCATTTTCAGGGCTTGTTTTAAATTTAATACCTATCAACGGTGCGGATAAAGCTCTGAACGCGAGTCGGAGGTATGTTAGCCTCCATCACGTCAGGCTCGAAGTCATTGGAAGGTCTAGCAGGGAATAAGCCTTGAATAACCCTGAAAATTTATATATATGGGGGGTTTTGACTCGCTGAACCCGGTCCGTTAACCATGGAGGTTAATGGTTATCAGGTTGGAGGTCATTTGAGGGACAAATAGGAAAAAATTTAAATTTATATACATAGGGTTTTTTTTTGTCGCTGAATGCGAATATGGTGTCCCTTGATTCTTCATACCAAGGTCAGCACAAGGTCAAATTCAGAAGAACTGTATACAATTTTCAGTTTTTTTTCAATAAATTTTTCGCAACTTGTCCTTTAAATGACCTCGAACCTGTCGTGATGGAGACAAACATATCTCGTATTCATATTCAGGGCGTCGAATAACATAGCGATATAAGGGTTTGGTTCAATATGCAGAAACCTTTTTTGTAAGCCTGAGTTATTCAATGAGCTCCAAATTTTGAGATATTAGGGATTTAAATATTATTAATGTATTAATTAATAGCATGTGCAGTTATGGACAAGTAAATAAAGTCAGCCTCATACTGATAAGCTTTGACTATTTATTTTTTTATAAAAACTTTTTTTTTTATAAAAATACAGCTCTGTCTCAAAAAAAAAACATAAATCCAAGTTTCAATCTTTGCAGAAAATTGGTAAGTTTCTTTAAAAATTCAAAATTTTTTTTTACAAATGTTTTACGAATATTGTAAAAATGGATATTCCATATTGCCAGACACTTACTGTTAGTGCTAAGTTCCGCCAGTTTTATAGCTTATTAAATTTTAGTACAATAATGTGCAAGTGAGAAGCTGCTAAAAAATGCAGTTGATTTTTTAAAAAATTTTTGCTGATGGTGTTACGCATTTTTCCCCATCAACTGATTAAAAAGTTTGAATTTTTGATGAAACTTGGTCCAAATAGCTTAAACTTGTTAAAATGCCGCGACCCTTTTTATTTATCCAACTCTGTATGTATGTTTAACCGAGAATATTTTGTTTGGCAACTTTTGTAAAAAAGCTTAAATAAAGTGCTTTTTGAATTATTTATTATTTATTTTCAATTTATTGGTGCAAAACGTAGAGAAAGTAGAAATTAAAAATTTTTTTTTTTAATCTTGGGTATGCGATGTAGTAGCTCATAATAAATGATAATAAAGTGCAAGTTTCAAGTGACTAATAGCGTTTTCTTTTCTCAAAAAAAGTTCTGCACTGTTATATGGGAACTCTTGCTTTGCGTTGCCCTGAAACCATTTTCTCAGGTTGCGTTATTTATATGAGAATGAAACAGAAAATATACTACTCCATCACAATTTATTTATAGAACTTAATAAAGCTGAATTATTCACTTGGCCTGTAAGTCTTTAACAATTTTAAAGCAAAACACTTATTTCTGATCGGGAAAATAACTGCATTTTTACAAGATTAAATTAAAAATCAACCATGCAACTCTCACGTTTATTTGAGGGCGGAAAAGGCAGCACTTTCGCCGGATCAGAACGCAACCTGCTGAGAAAAGAACACGACGACTTGTGAAAGGGCTGAGAAAAGAACATGAAAATGTGACAGCGCTAACACAAGGCAGAATAAGTACAGCCTTTTTTCGAGAAAAGAAAACGCTATAAGAACTAAGATTGATTTCTAATCATTTTTTGCTGGCGGTGCTAGGAATTTTGTTCCATTTAAAGTGCGCCAGCAAAAAAAAATTATTAAAAATTAACGAGAACTCTTAGGCACTTGACACTGGCACTTTATTGTACTAAACTTTAATGCATATGTAAATTTTTTCAAAAAATTCTAAAAAAAAATTATATGTATTTTATTTAGGTGAAATTTTTTTATACCATTTCAAATTTTTCTTGTGAAATTTTTAGTCGGTTTGGCGGAACCCCACAATTTTTTTCAACTAGTTTTTATTATTTAACGTTTATTATAACAGCGAAATCGATTTTCTTCAAAACTGCTATTTTCTCTACGCTTTGCATTAAAAAATTTAATTCAAACAAATAAAAATGCAAAAATCCGGCTCAACAGGTGTCTAGAAAATTTTATAGTCTTTCATTAAACAATAAAATCAAATTGATTGAAAAATAAAGGCTCTGGAGGATAATGAGTGCTAGCTTTTTTGTGTACTAAGTTATCGCTTAGAAGTTTTTATTATCCCCTCCTCCCCTTCCCTATGTCACTGGTTGGGAACTTAAAAGAATATTCTTGTTTAAGAGTCTTATAAATCTACAAAAATTTACCAACAATTTTGTTAAGACCTATTTCTATTTACTACCACACAATTTTTTCTTAGCACTAACACTCTTTCTTGTATTGACTTAGACTGCTCAAAAGTAAATTAAATTTTTTTAACAATCACTTTAATGTAGCGAAAGTGTTTTTATTAAATTTATTTTATTTTGGGCCGCAAAATTATTCATTAAGGACTCAGCACCCTATGTTCATAAAATCGTCTTCGCCATTCCAACGAATTCATAGATGTAGATTTTCGTGCATTTTTGCCAGCACGAGAATATCAAACTTTATCCTCGCAGCGACTACTTCGTCAGTGAACTGCATCGCAAAGACTGCCAACGTTTGCAAGAGCAACACTTGCGCGATCAGCTAAAAGCAAGAAAAATACTTAATGCCTTACCTCACATACCCCCGCAACAACTATAATACCACATACATACTATATACATCCCCATTCAGTTGCCTACAGACACTTTCAGTTTTTATTTCTTTGCGACACAAGGCAGAGCAACTCCCATGCAAGTGTTCCATGAAATGAAAAGAAAATCCTTAAGAAAAAGAAAAAAAAGATTTTCATCACCAAAGGCAGCTAAACATATAACTGACAGGCATATAGCAAATATCCTAGCAATCGTATGTGTATGTGTGTGCATTTCTTGTACAAAGATCAGATATCCTTTGTGTCAGTGAAGCGAGAAAATTGTATAGCTACGATGGAAGCGTAAGCACAGAGGAACAACAAAAATTCTCCTTTCAAATAGAATAAAGTATATGGAATATTTTTTCTAAGGATATAACAGAAATAAAAGGACACAAAACCTAATAGCAAAAACAATGCCTGTTGTGTAGGTTTTCCTGCGACAACAACAAGTCACAAGCAAGAAACACAATAGTGTAGAAGAAAAGAAATGAAACGTAGGAGTGCACATACGCACACAAGCATCTTTGAAGAATCTAAGAAATACAAGAAAATTGTACGCAAGGAAATGAAAAAAAAAAATACTATGCAATTGTGTAGGAGTAGAATCTAGATAAATTTTGTAAGTCAGGTAGTTCGGCATAGCCAGGATGCTGCTGCTGCTGCACTAGCACGAATTTGGTGTAGGGGAAATCCTGTGTGCAGGTTTTATGTACAAAGGTACTAAGCGCACTGAGGTTAAGGTGAAGGTTATCTGTTGCATTCTACAGTTGGCTGTAGGTTAACAGTTCGCTGTTGCTGATTAACATACGTCATCTATGCAGACAACTTGTTGCTCTGTTATGTGGGGGTGTTTCGTATGTTAGAGAGCAGAATTGGGCTCTAAAATTTAATAGTATGTATGCCATCTTTAGAGTTCTGCTTGGAGTTATTTGCGGAGAGAATCAAAGAATAGTATGCATCAGCATGCGGGAGAATGATATGATATTTGTATATACATACCAGACATCTGCAGCGGGTGCATGATTTTCGTGTATACTCGATCATCTAACAAAACCCGTTTTGCATCGTTCTCTGTATACGAGCAGAAGTATTGTTCGTTATCGACTGAGCTCAAGACGAACATGTTGGCCACAACACCCGATTGCTTTTCATACATACTTGATTGGGTTCGGGTGCTTTGCAGCTCAATATACCCGGGTGTTCGAGTTTCAACCCGAGTGTGCACAAAATTTTCTTGATTGGCTTATGACGTTTTTGTTTCTACAAAAAATGTTGCCTTCTCATCGAGGTGCTCTTAGTATTTTTGCTCATACAAAATGCGGCATCACGACGCCTACATCCATTTAGGTATAAATGTGTGTAGATCGGCAATGCCCAAGCCCTATACACTCGGAGCACATTTATTTTTTGTAAAAGTATTTATGTACCTACATAGTTTTAGGCTGTGTTCTAATATATACACACACAGCTTTCCACGCGAAACTATACGAAATAGATGCAAACACATTTTTGTCTACTTCGCTTCTAATTTTTTCATTGCGTATGCACAAGCACAAAGCAACCACATTTTCGTATGCTTTGTGGGAACATATTGGCGCCAGTTACCTTCAGCGTAAATTTCTTTGTTGTCCTGCATTTTATCGCAATGTTCGGGTGTCCGTTTCATTGTTACACAAATTTTCGGGTTAGCTGCGGGTGTCCGAGTGTGGTGTTCGCTTGTGCTCAATTTATAGCGAGGGTGATCGAACAGACTCGTTCGTAACCAAAGCAGCTGTCGGGTATGCATCTCGATCGAACACATAGTAGCCGAGTGTGGCGTTCGCTTGTGCTTGATTTTTAGTGAGTGTGATCAAAAAGGCTCGATCATACTCAAAGCTGTTCTCTGATACATACATACTAGGGATGTTAATTTTTTCGTTTTTTACGATCCCGGGAATTTCGGGATGTCGTTATCATAATCCCGGGATTCGTCCTGAGATATAGATATACATTACTTTTCACCAACTTTAATCGAAAAAATTGATTCTATAATGTTTGAGAAGCTCTCCCACCATAAAATAAATAATAAATAAATGGGTTTGAAAAATAATTTTTTATTTAAAGTGGAATTTTTATTTTTTCTCTCTGACGGCAGGATTTATTTTAAAGGACTTTGTAATTTCAAACTTATGATTTACTCCAAAAAATATTAAAAAAATTCAATGCAATGTAGAATAAAAATATGGGTACCAAATGAAAGAGGAAACTACTTTAAAATTTGAAAAAAAAATAACTTTTTTGGATTCACACGGACGAATAGGTAATTTTTTAAGCTGGTAAAGTCATAAGGATAAAATTCGAGCATGTTACTGAGTTTATATAGGTCCTTAAAATATAATTTTTTCAAAAACAAATAAAAATATTGTGAAATTGCAAGGATAAAATTTTAAAATGATATTTTCAGTATTTATCAGTCTTTCTGCACCAGAAACTTGAATCTGTGTAAATTCTACAGAATTTCCTTTTTAATTTGGTACCCATACTTCTTTTCTAAGGACATTTCACTGAATTTTTTTAAATCATTTTTGAATTACGAGTGAAAAACTAAAAACGCAATTTTATTATATTTGGCATATGGTTTAGGGAATATATTGATTTTTGTGTGTAAAATTTACTATCGCACGGTGTTATATGTATAATCAGCTAGAGATTTAGAAAAAAAGTCAATACTGGTCAAGAAAAGGAATTTCTATTATTACCATCAGTGCAAATTACAAATCCCGCCACCTAAAAAAGGCCGGGATTAACATTCTTAATACATACATACTTACATACATATGATTATATTGGCTTTAAATAAATATAATATTTATACGAATAAAGCCAGAATGACTTTTCTTAACGCTTACATAGAGTTACGTATCTTTTCATTAATTTAAAGAAATTTTAAATTTGTTGCTTTAAGCTGTGGATTTAAAACGTAGCGTCTAGAACCTAAGAAGAATTCGCAAAAATATTTCCAATTAATTAAGAAACTTAAGTTATTTACACCTCCATACATATTTATGTACATGTGAGTGCTTTGGTTTTATGCAAATGTATTAAAAAAGAAAATAAAGACGTTCTAGCACGCGGTTTTTGCAAAACTAAAATTTTCTTGACGAAGATATTACTGAAGAAATTTCTGGTGGACTGGCGGTGGTCGGAGAAGATCGGTCTAGAAAATGCTACGCTCTACGCCTACAAAAGCTGTGTAAGTGGTGCTAAACATACTGCCAATATAAATTATAGGAATGCAAACTACAGTCGGGTCTGTTATGAAAGCGATCAAGCTGGAGAGCGAGCCTCTATCCTTTTTATTTGGCACTACAAACTCTTGTCGGTTTATGACGAAACTAAATAGCCTGGACAATTTTCGGATGTTTTTTACAAAGCTCCATCATCTATTCAAACCAATTGGAGATAAATTCTTTTGCAGCTCGTCCTTGAATTGTGTTCGTGAACGGACTGCTTTCGTCGTCTATAGATCTTTTCACCGGAGCAACTTCATATATGAGTACAACATACCCAGAGCGCAGATATTGAATATATAGTTCAGTTTCATCTTCCTTGGTGCCCGTCTCACCACTCGCGAGTAGTGCATCCCGCGGTAGATTGCCCACCTAGCAAGATCCTATTTCTTTTGACTTGGGCACAGTATATTTTCGAATTTCTTTTAGACCAATCTGAGTTTAATAGCTGGTAATTACGCCCGAGCAGATCTTCGACGCCGCGCTTGAATAATTCGGCGGTATTCCATTTTCTCTGGAATTTTTTTTGGCGCCACCTCGTCTTTGACGTGACACGCGCTTGCAGCTACACCTATTAGTAAACCGGCGCCCCTAACTTCAGTGAGCTCTTAAACCGAATGACAAAGTTCACTCTCTTTTGACCGTGAACATTTGTCGTGTTAAAAAATGGTTGTTGGTATAACACAGTGTAGCGTAAAGCGGAAATTTCTGGACGCAGATATCTAGACGTCAATGCCTTTTTAATGCCAACGATGAGGCTAAGCGCTAGCCTCATCCCAAAGCGGATCTCGGTCTTACACTTCAACGAATTTTTTGCGTTGTGTACTAAACAGACACTGCATCAGGATCCGAAGCCAACTTATATCGAAAGCAGTGGGGTAAATTTTCACTTCTCGGTTGGAAAACACGCCTCGGTATTCCAAGCTGGTAGAAGTTTACATATTTGCATTGATGGCTAAGCTGCGCTCCAGCTCTTAATCCGTTAATGTTAGTCTCAGCTAAAGTATATTACCAGACATTGATTAGTTCTCAGCCCGCTACATCCCTCACATTATCGACCGTACGTTAGAACCTCAGTGAATGTTTCATTGAACTATGACTGGGAGGCCTCCAGGGGCTGAAAGCGGGTAAAACTCTTGTTGCTTCCAATCTCATTGCCTTCATTTAGCAGATGGGACCACTTGGGGCATAGCTAACTGGTTACTTCTTGGGGCACATAAACCTGACTGTCGACGGCATCCAGGCCAACCTTACTTTTTCTACTTGCCTAGGTATACGTCTTTTGGCGGCGACGTGTTGAAAGACTAACACCTAAGCTGCTTCGATTCATTCGTAGATCGCGCATATTTAAAGAGTAAAATCGACTCCATTCATTTGAAGCAATGGATTTGGCAGTTATGAATGCTCGGATGATAAGAGCCCTACATTGTACATATTAACAATTTATGTACATTCATGTGCACATATAGGCGTCGATTTGTACGTGGGTATGTTGGCACACGTCACTTTTTTTTTGTTAAAATATTGGCCTTTTCGTTCTGATTGCAAAGCAACATTGTCGCTGTTAAGCCACTGTAACCTGCGCATCACAATTGTACAAACTACAAATTCAAAAAACTGTTTAGTCCACACATAACACAACCAACTGCCTAAGGGGGCTCTAAAAAATATTCTTATTAGCTGACACTCTCTCTCTATATCTTGCCGCTCGCATTTTTGTGCTCCCTCTTGTTCACTACCCTTTTGATTACACTGTAATGTGGTGTTGATCCATCGCAGCTCTAAACGAAGAACCCAAAATTTATGTTGAGGTGCGCGCGAGCAGTTCATGGCACTGATCGAGAACATTGCTAAGGCACGATCACTTGCGCCACTGTTTAACCCTCTGTCAGCGCAATGACGAGGAACAGGGGAGGAAGCAGGTATGCTACGCACTCACACTGTACTCCATGGAGTGGCACTGCTGTAGGCGAGAAGAGTGAACAGAGCTGCTGCTATGTTGGCTGTTGCTTCACTTTGAAATTGTACTTAAGGCGCTACCAGAGGACGAAGGGAATCATTACGGCATTTGATTTCGTAGCAACACAAGCTCGTCTTAGAACAAAACCGAAGAAAATAAAGTAGAAAGTAGTAGTTGAAAATCAGTGCAAAGTCAATCTAATCAAAAGCGAGAAAGAAGTTGTATTAGTTAAAATTTTTAAAACGCAAAAACGCACACCCAAATAAATTTCGCATAAAAATGGCAAGTGTTTGCATGCCACAAACGGGTTACCAGCAACATCAACAACAACACCATTTTCAAATGTTGAACGGCAACATAATGTTGCTACAAAAGGCGCAACACCAACAACAGCAGCTGCAACAACAAAACCTCCACACCGCCGCCTATCAGCACAAGAAGCACCAGACCATTGCACCCGCACCAAAAGTTTTGGGCAACAGCAATCTTCACAACATCCAAGTGGGTGCCGCAGGTGGTGTTGGTGGTGGCATGTTGCCGCGCAAGAAGTACACCTACATGAATGTGCCGTACGGCGAGCAGCTGCCATCGGTGGCACGTCGCAATGCGCGCGAACGCAACCGTGTCAAGCAGGTGAACAACGGCTTTGCCAACTTGCGTCAGCATCTGCCACAAACGGTGATCAATACGTTGTCGCATGGTGGACGCGGCACCAGCAAGAAGCTCTCCAAGGTGGATACGCTACGCATCGCTGTCGAGTATATACGCGGTCTGCAGGATATGCTCGATGAGTCGCAGCCAGCCGAAAGTAAATTTCATGCCGGCACACTCTGCGATGAGTCCAGCAACGATGGCAGCAACTATGGTTACTCCTCGATGGGTAGTCCCAGTGAAGCCGCCTACAATCAGCTGCAACAATCCTATCACTC
>NW_023458556.1:28706674-28709106 GCF_013731165.1 Rhagoletis pomonella
CTTATATAAAATTTTTACACGATAATATTTCTATTGCTCCAAAGAACTTATATCCCGAAAATTAAAGTTTTACCTGCAAATCGTAAGTTACTAGAGCACTTTAAAGCCAATATTTATCTGTCGATAGGTTTGGAATTATATCTTTGAAACGCCATACTTTTCTTTTAAATCGCTTCATTAGTTCTCGCGTAATGAGCGTTTTCGTAAAGCTCTAAATATTACAACTACAACATTTTAATCGAAACGTAAGACGTATTCTACGTTAAAATATATTTGCATGAATCGTTCGGAGTCGGGCTCGCACCTGGGTGCTACTGAATTGTAGTTCTGACCACTCGGCTATCACGGATACCAAAACCCACTTGCTTTGTGTGGTCCTCGAAAATTCCCTTGATCCGAATTAATTTTGTGAATTAACTCTAGGACGTAATCTTGTTCAACTGCAGCTACATATGGAATTCCGGAAATAATTCCGAATAATGTTTTTAGATAGTGGAGGAGATGTGCGAAAAAAGTTTTGTGTTCGACCTAATTTTTTTCTAATAGAGTTCGTGTCAGTCAGCAATTCAGTTGATACAAGGAAGGCATTTTGCATTTGGGTCAGCGTAAAATTTGTAGGTTAATAATGACACCCATATTCTAAAGTGGATGTGTTGCGGGAACTTAGCATTTCTCAAGGGTCTTTTATAGTTTTACTAATAAATTGTTATATTTATTCTATACTTAGATATACTTATGTAGACATTTAAGAACGCATTTTCGTAGACATTTCTCGTCTTTGGCTATTTAGGGGTCTACCTTCACATTTTCACCACCAATCCACAATTATAAAATTATAGAAGTCATAATTCGAATGGCGGTACATAACTACTAATTAAATAATATTTATTTTTCCTGTTTTAGATTTAATATTCCACAAACAATGCGCCGACAATTCACCAAACGCAGCACAACAATGTTCTTTGTGGCAAGTTTTATCTGAATCACTAAAAAGGCGTGAACAATTATCCAAGCCAAATTTACTCGAAAACCGAAAAGGATCGACTAAAACACCTCTTACCAATTTACAATATCAAGGAACTAACTGCAGCACATCACTTCCGATGGCCAAGCGAAATACGTTTAATAAATTCAAAGTGACCGCAATAAATTGAGAAACCATGAATGCAACTAATAAATAAATCGATGATGTGGGCGGCATAAATGCTTAGAATAATAACAGCATTAAAAGGCATAGCAATGGCTAACATAAATATTTGTGGCAACAAATCGTCTAGGGCAATGGCAGACGCCACTTAATTGGTCGAAATTAAAACTGGAACAATAAACGCACAAGCGGGAAAATCTTAAGGAACCATCGCGGGTGTACATATTTACGTTCGATTTTAGTGCAATAAATTTTACGAATAGAAACAAGTGCAACGCCTGCGTACGGCTCAATTGCACAGCATGAGTTCGCAATATTCAGAAGTGGAATACCTACGAACCTGAATACATATATATTCATTGAGTTTTGCTAATACAGGTAAGAGGATGTAGTAGACAAGTGCATTGGAGCGGCAAGATCAGAGCAGTTCTGGCAGTGGGAGCGCACAGATACGTCCTATTTTCACAGGCTACCGTTGATGGCGGTGTCCTTTAAAGCGGCAAGTGAAAGCATTGACTACTTTCAGCGTGACAGGTACGTATTTAGGTAGATAGTAGGTTAAAAATGTAAAAGGAGATCAATAATTTTGAGTGTAAAGAATATGGTGAATTATTTCTTTCACAGAAAGATTACGCTAATAAATGCTTAGTAAATATTTCCACGAACACACAATCTCAGCCGAACACTTCTCCGTTGCTCGAATACCCCCAATTTGAATATCACTCTTGGAGGTATGATCACACACACAGTGCTCCCCATTCTAACCGCTTTTCGATTCATCAATTCAAAATTCATTGATTGCCACTTCTAATCTGTATAGCGTGTGTCCGTTGTTGAAGGCGCTTGAATGAAGCGCGTTTTAAGTCAAGACGTGTGCCTTAGCTTTGAGGTTGCTTTGATGAATGAAATTTATAGAAGCGTTTGTGGTGCACACGTGCTTATCACTGCGATAAGCAAATAACCCAGTTCTATTTATAATAACAAATTTTATAGGAATGCCTGAAGATAATTGAGTGACTTAAGAAAAGTGTCTTCATTGTCAATTGAGCAAATGAATGAACGTTAAGTGTCGTCAGGCTTTATGACTTAGGTACATACATTTTCGTGTTAATGACTTTGCGAGCCTATAAAATTCTAAGTTACACACAAACACTGCCGTCGTCTATGGCCACGTATTATTTAAATAAGATACATATACACTACATGTAAACTAAGACATAGTTTGTTAATAAATAACCTTTTTTTATTGAGAGCAGATAAAACTGCAAACACAGATACGATTATA
>NW_023458556.1:28709206-28761066 GCF_013731165.1 Rhagoletis pomonella
AGTCCCAGTGAAGCCGCCTACAATCAGCTGCAACAATCCTATCACTCAGAGGCTTCAGTTTCACCGGCGCCTAGTTTCAGTGGCGATTCGGATATTTCGATTGGTGGCGTCAATTATTTGCAACCAGTGAAACTCGAACACCAGCAGCTGCAGCAGCAGCAGCACCAACAGCCTGCTCAGACGCACTTCAAGTTTGAATCCTTTGACGAGTTTGCGCATTTGTCACCTGCAGATGAGCAGCCCGACGATGAGGAACTGTTGGACTATATCTCTTCATGGCAAGAGCAGTAAGCCAAGGCGGCGCAATCAGTGACTGAAACAACCTGCGCAGTGAAAAATTGCCTTCGAATGAGGAAGTAGCAAAAATTTTAGAGACATCATAGCCCAGTGGCAACTCAGGACTCAGTATCGTTACAAAGATACATTTTACATATATATTCAATTTTAGTGACTGTTGTGCATAAAAAGGAAGAGCTTTTGCTTGATCTTGCTTAAAAATTGTAAATAGTGCCTTGTAAATTCGAAATGTTTTAATGTTGTGAAATATTTAGTTTAAGTATATTTTTTTTAAGAATTTTAACTCATGGAAGACAAATGATTTAAAACCCTACTCATAAGCTAAGCGCTAGTTTTAAGCAATGGAGGACACTAAACTAAATAATTGTAAGACTAAGCAAACCACTCTAAAAAAAATACAAAACAAAGAAAAACAAACCAAATAAAACAAAACCCAATGAAAAACAAAAATGTTATATCTTTTATTCTTGGAAATTAAATTTTTAGTATGCAGCAATATTTTTCCTTAATGGTGAAGCCATTGTGGAGCCTAGCGTCCATCTCCGACAGAAAACAAGTGACGAGCTACCTACAGATAAACCATTATCTTAAGAATGCTGGGTAGGCCAGCAGCGAGAGGAATTCTGGCAAGCGTTAGGATATTAGTTCAAATAATAGGCAAAAAATATATATTTGAAAATTTTTAACGATATTTATCGGGACTTTGATAAAAGATAAGGAATTTTTTTTTCGTCTCTTGGAACTTCACTTCAGCATCATTCGCCATTTTATTGACGACTACACTTTAAATTGATTCAGGATACCCTTTTATTTGTTTTACAGGATTTATCTAATATCAAATGCCCGCAGACTGATGCATATCTTTAAGCTCAATAATATTTCAGTTCGCCTATTATTCCTTCGTTAGGTCAGACATTTTTTTCTACGACTTTATATTAACCCAAAATAAGCAGTAGTCATTTTAATGATTATCGAATTGGTACAAATGCCTTAATCTGATCACAGCTCCTGTAACTTTTTCTTTGGCAAGGGTTCCAGAGAACTATAAGTAACCAAGTAGCAAAAAGAACTGATGGGCTTGCAGGAAAAATTTACTAAGTACCAGCCTGTGAGAAATTAAATAAACCGGTCGCTTCCTAATAGCTCATGGTTGGTCAATTATTCATGAAAGAACACGAGGTAGAAACACTCATACATATTCGTACTTTCTACATAGAAGCTTCGGAAGTGGCTCTTTCGGGTTTTGCAGCAATTTTTAGAAGGTGGAAAAATACCACGCTAAACAAACAAAGTGGCTGGGTTCCACAAACAAGGCCAGGCGCCACTTTTAAGCCGCGATCGTTGCTTGAATAGACCACAAGTAAGCCTATGCCCGCGATATCAGATCCATTTTCTTCGGCCGCAACGAAATTACGGAGAGAGCTCTGAGGCCATGGTTTGTACACTGGAGTACCACGGCATATTCTCATTGCTGGATACTCTCGTTTTCAGCGCTGGTGTGGTGATCATCCCGTACTAAAGATTACGTACATACTTAAAAACTGTTTAAAATTCAGAGATCAGTTGCTGTTGGCATAACGCGTGTAATGAGATCCTAAGCAACGAAGGCTCTAAAGATCGAAATAGTATCGATAGACGTTTATCGGAAATTCAGCTTCTAACAATGCAATCAGATGCCGGACAGACACACATTGCATACATATAAAATCACTGCCAGCCGACTAAACCGTACCAAAGGGGTAAAATGGTCTTGACAGTCGGAACAAAGGTGCCATTCAAGCGGTTTTTAGCCGCAACGTTTCTCATACAA
Organism: Rhagoletis pomonella; assembly: GCF_013731165.1. Classification (NCBI taxonomy): domain Eukaryota; kingdom Metazoa; phylum Arthropoda; class Insecta; order Diptera; family Tephritidae; genus Rhagoletis; species Rhagoletis pomonella. The sequence goes on from NW_023458556.1 coordinate 28,711,314, forward strand.
GATGCGGCAAGGTACACTAAACTTCTTGCAACCACGAGAAGGCAGGAGAACATTAACTGAGATAGCCAGGCGGCGAAATTAAATATAAAATCACAACTATTTGCATAGGACACTGGCTCGTGGATATACAATTCGAAAATATCACCTCATCTTTCAACACACTTCACTACAAGAATGATGGAGTATCGAATAGCGAAATACCAAGGCTTTTACACAAGCAGTGGATTCGGACAAGTCCGCCAAGAACAAAGAAGAGAAATCACGTGTCATAAGTGTGTACCTGAGAGACCCACAAAAACCCAAAGTCTATTAGCGTAGATAATCATTTGAGACCCTTCAAAGAAGCCTTTAGCGAATTTCACTAAAAAGCAACTACAACAGGAGCAGATACAGGAGGTTCTAGATTTTCGGTTTCGTCGCTAACCAAGACCAGATTCAAAATCGCAGAAGGCCAAGGGGAAGCTATTGGCCAAGAATGTCATTACTAACATTTTTCGTATGTACAACGATTTACAACAGATTTGATGTGGACTCAGAAGCGACAAGGCCCTATTGGTTTCGTATGACACGGGCGAAGTAAAATGTAACTTTAATGAAGGATGAAGTGGGTGGAGTACAGCAGTATATAAAATGTATTAAAAGCTTTAACTAAGCTTAAAAACGCGCTTATGAAGTTATCAACTCTGGTATGGGTCACCGGGGCTGGCTAAGGCCGTGATCGTAGGCAGAAGCTTTATCAAGCTTCCGTGCCGTAAAGCACTCAACGACAGTACAAAGCTTCCTTAAGACATCAAGAAAAGTATGTTGTGGTTTTTGCAATTTCAACCGCAAGAACTCTGCATAAAGAGAAAGTTAAAAAAAAAAAATGTATAACAATTTGATTAGAAAAACAAGATTTGGCCCTCTATTCTTGAATAATTGGTAAGATTAACCGATTCTTTATCTATAACTATACTCAAAGATTCCGTGGACTATTTCGAAAACTTGCATAAAATATGTACTAATGTCACAAATAGATATACACCCTACCCCCAGTCAATCAAAAAATAAACAAGCGCAAGACGCACGCGCACAAAGCGTGTAAACAGTTACTCACTGTGCATTTCATACAGCACGGCTTGGTAGCAAAATAAATAAATTAAAATTAAAATATTTTTATCATTTCCGCTGAGCTTAAAGAGCAAAAAAAAAAACAAAACAACAACCAAATTAAATGCAACAACGGAAGTAACCGGTCACGCCTCATAGCATATCTACAAGGACCACGTGGGCAAACAAGCTACATATGTACAAGTAACTGCAGCAAAACGCTTATCAAACAAAGCTGAGCGAACGACAGGCAGGCAGTCAGCCAGTCTGATGGACCGACAGGCAGGCTTTACGCCTGGTCAAAGGCGTAAAGCGTACATAATTTGCCTGCTAATGTACTTCCGGGCCGGAGTGGTGTGGCTGCCTGCATGGACACCACCGCGCAGCAAAACCTCAACCCCAAAACGAATACGAATGCGAATGCCAAACAGGATAAGGACAGAGGCGAACAGGACATGAAGTAGGTCCGTATGCTTGTGTTAGCGGAAGGGATGAAAGGGGTGAGTGAATGACAGACAATATTCTCAACCAGGAGAAAATTGCTTACGTGTGCCGCTTGCCAAACAACAAAAGCAACTCCAACAAAAGCAAGCAGGACACGCCAAAGTGGTGAAAAGGAAATTTCAGCCTAATAATGAGAGTTACTTGTATAAAAGAATAAAAAAAAAAAATATTTATTTATATTAAAAGCAGGTACAAAAGGACGCTTGATAGAGAAGAGAGGCTTGCGGCGCTCGATAAATATGCGCTAATGCAGAACGCAACAAAAAAAAAAAAAAACGAGCATAAATATTGAATCGAAATGAAATCAACACCCCAATAAAGTGGTGGTTACACAGCGTACGTACGTATGTCGGTACATGCGGCCGGCCTGGCAGCGTCGGACAGGTATGCAAATGCCAGCGGGATGTGTAAGGCGTGCGGCTGTTGGATTGCGCATGCGCACCCCAAGACGATTGTCGTCTGTGAAAAGTGAAATAAGAAATGCGAAATTCTGCTGGTTTCTTAGGCAACAATTGCAAACATTGAAATTTGATCAGCACATTATAATTATGCAAATACTGCAAGCCTTACTGCGGCTGCATTTGGAGGTGAGAGTGTCTAGAGACACGCGCAAGAGCGGATATGGGTGGAACCCGGCCATGTGCCAGTGACAGCGTGACAATTGTATGCGCTGATTTGTTTTGCGTCGAATGACAAGCCGCGTCTTAAAAGTACAGTCTGCAATAAGTTCACTCAAAAAGATCCTAAGTCAGATGCCAGCTAATAGGTAGTAATCGTGTTAAGGCGAGTTTTTAGCATACAAAGACAATGCGCAAATACGGCGAGTAGGTTGTGACAGGGCATTAAGACGCGGACAACGCCTACATACATACGTAAGGCATGCAGTAAGCACAGTGCCATCGGCCGACAAGAAAAATGAAAATAACAAGAAAATGTAGGCGAAAACTAAGTGAAAGACAGCGCAAAGGAAGTAGCCAAGGAAATAGGCAAGGAAGTGCGGGAAGTAAGTGAGGCTGCTGCCCGCCTTACTAACAAAGGTTGAGGATTAAATTTGTGCTTCATTCATTTCTGTATTTTGTATGGAAAAAAAGAAATGAAAAATTGTATCAAATTCGTTGCAGAATTTGTTATAATTGTCAGCAGCTCTGAGCTGAAATTAAATACGCATAGAGATTGGAAAAAGAAATATAGGCTAAAAGGACGAACCTAACTGAAATGAGTGTTGCCAGAAATTTTTTCGTGACAAATCAACCAAGTGAATATTAACAGGGCTATTATATTTCAACTCACCACAGTCTTTCGAAAGACAAAACTATTTCGTATTTCAATTCTGGCGTCTTTCAACTTTACGAGGAAGTCTTAGCGTTATGCTGTTTGCATTTTAGCAATAAGTTCTTTATTTAATTAAATTATAAATATATATCTATCTATATATATTTTTTAACAATAAAAACGAAGAATTAAAAGAAAATTAAATAGAAAATAAAATGAAATTAAAGCAAAAATAAATAGTAGTATTTTAAAAATTAAATGAAATTAAATAAATATTTTTTTTTTTTTGTTCAAAGCAATAAAGTATACAAAACTAAATGAAATGCAAATAATTTAGTCAAAAATAAATAAAAGAAATTAAAAAAAAAAAAACAATCCTAAAAATTTAATGAAATAAAAAATATAATTATCTGTTTAAAAGAATAAATTCTAAAACAAAAAAAAAATATTAAAAAAAATATATAAAAAATATATCTGCAGTTGAAAAATAAAATGTAATACAATTCAAAAATATAAATTTTTCTTTTTAAAACAATAAAATCTTAGAGAAATTAAAAACTTAAATATTTAAAATTGTTTCTAGAAATGAAATGAAATCAAAAAATATATATTTTTCTTTTTAAGGCAATGAAACCAAATAGTAAAAAGAAAATTAAATAAAAAATATAAAAATTAAATAAAAAAAGTCTGCCGCCCGAGTGTTTGGACCTCTCTAAGGCTGCACTAAATAGAATAACAAAAGTCTTTCGAATTAACTTGCCAAATGGCTTTCATTTGTCTTGCGAAAGACTTTTTATTTTTTTGTGTTCTAATTGTCATCGGGCGTTTAACTTGTTGTTGTAGTTCATTTGCTTCTGTGCTACCGCTATCACCTTGTATGAATTCGCCTTGTATTCTGCATAAAATTGGAGTTACAAGCCTACTGGGATATTTTAAGTAATATTTTTCTAAAACAATATCACTTGGAGTGGTGGTTTCCATCTGGTTACTAATTTTTGTTTTATAAAAATTAATCTGCTCTTGAAACCATATAAAAAATATTCAAGTGCTGCAAGAAGTCTTCATAGTGAAAATTCGTTTATATGGAATTTATGTTTAATTTTAATATCTTCAGCTCAAGATTTTGACGATATTTTTGAAAGTAATTTTTCACTTTGCAGATAAATCTTCACTTCTGGCAACACTGACCGCAATATGTATGCGTAAGTAGGCAGCAGCAACTTCCTTACGCTCTTCCGCTCCTTCAACACATCCCTAAGGCGATGGATGGACATTCATCAGCTGCGGCTGCCGCTTCTACTGCTGCTCTAGTTATATAACACCGGTTGACTAATCCTTGGGAGAAAGGTGTCAAAATTTGGCATAAGCCAATGACGCAATATTTGTGCCAAGGCTTTATGCAACTACTGTCGGGAATAATCCTCAGCTCAGCAAAGAATTGTAATGCGCATGCGAAAATTCTCCTATAACTATCCTTAAGCAGCGCTCCGATTCCAAGCCAGTACGCTCAATTGAGTAGCGTATAAAATTTCTGCTGGCGATTACAATGATGAGATGAGGAGAATAAGTAGCCGAGCATAGCTTGTTATCATCCATTTTTTCTACAGAAAACTATGAATAGACTCACGGGATTTACCGAAAATAAGAAAGAAAAAATATTAAATTGAAAAAGTCCTGCAAGGAAGTTGTTGTTTATTTTGCACTGCATTGTGATCCTTATGTCACCCGAAAAGTAACGAACTCCGCCGGACTCTTGTCATCTCGTCACAGCACATTTCCTCTATAAGTGCAAGTTACACAAATTTTTATGTACTTCAGCGCCCGTCAGGCGTACCAACAACAAGTAATATAAATATGTTAAAGTACATCCTATTGAAATTCAATACTAATGTTAATGTTTTTTTACGTTACAAAAATATGTTCGTACAACTCATATACAAGTCATAAAAGGATATGTTGAACAAATAGAAAATAGTATTTGACATAAATTTTTTGGTGCGGAAGCATTCACATATCCCTCAGCACTTGCAATAAATTTAGGCAGGTTCCTGCACAAACGTATACATATATCCTTCATAACCATGCATACATACGAGTAGAGGTACATATGGTCGCACATAAATTTTCACATATGTTTGTTTAGTGCGATTGTTTGTTTGGCGTCACATAAATCTTTTGGCTTCACTGCAACTTGCGCCTGTCTCGCAGGACAATGCCAGCACGCCCATTTTGCCACTAATATTCATTGATTACTTTTTTTTTGGCGTGATTTATGCTGATACTTACAATCGAATATGACTAGATCGCAGTGACATTAGTCCAGCTACAGCAAATTGTATTAAAGTTATGAATTTTTCTCCAAAATGCCAGCCACTTGAAAGTCCTTCGCTTTAAGCAATCTACTTTCGGCTACTTTGCAATCGAGTGAATTTTGACACCTTTCACGACAGTTGCACAAGTGTTATTTTTGCTGCTGAAGGATATGTTGCGTACCGTTGTAGCAATATCCTTTTGTACGAAAGGATTCTTGAAGTGTGCCATTAAATTTGAGTACTTTTTCACACAAAGTGCAAGAATTTTGTTTTGACTGAGTACACTCGAAGTGTAGAGTAGAGTTCTTTGAACAAAGTCATAAAATTAAAGTAGCCTATGTAAAATTAAGTTAACGATATCTAATTAGTCTGGAATGAGTTTATTTGGTTTCGAATAACGGCATTACATAAATCACAATTTTATTATGCCGCTCTTCAGCGTTTCATGGAATCTTTTCGCCTTAAAAATGTACGCACAAATATCTGTGAAGCAAAGGATTCGAATTTCTATGCTGAAGCAACAAATTTTAGAGTAACTCAATAAAATGCGAAGACTTAAGATAAGTAGTTAAATTACAAAAGGATATAACTTTTCCCACATTTATCTGCAGTTCTAGCGCCCTGAGGAATGACGTACCGCTACATATTTATTGGATGCTAAAAAAAATTTAAAAATGTCCTTAATTTGGTAAAATTAGGTTAACTTGCTGATGAACATTATTTTACGTAGGCTAGTAGGCTAGCTAGTGTTGCTAAGTGAATGTACGATGCGAATATCTCGAATTCAACTATAACTGTTTCACAAACTCCAGTTGATTACTGATTCTCTGTCCCGCAGAACAAATACAGTTTAGTCACGATCTAAGAATGAATTCCAAGTTTTCATATGGTGAGAGAGTATTCTAGTTAGTTCTAGTGTGATATGTATGTACGTGTTTAGAGTCATAGACTGCACGAAGACGCCATGAAACCTTATAGGACTTATGGGAGTCGAGTAAAATATACTGTAGATACAATATCTTCCCCAGCGTATAATGCTTGAGAGGCTTTACTGACCCTTTCTCCTATATTCAGTTTTCACATCAGCCTACTACCTAAAATTACTCCAAGAGTTTTGCTGAGAGATTTTGTTGTAAAACTGGTATATCAAACTTGGAACCTTGCACTGTCCGAGCTCGCATCCTTTCTAACCTTTTTTGCGCAGTGCCACATACGTTCACCATGAGTATTTCGCTCCTCAAGTTTGGATCATATCTCTCATCAACACCACCACTTTATTCGGTTAATTCGTCAGTTATTCGGTTAACGCTCAATAGTTTCGCCGCATTCCCTTTGGACAAAATTTTTGCTAAGAAGTCACTATAATGTTAAACCTTTTTTGAAGACTTACTAAGCTTGAGCACCGCGAAAAACTTATGCTCCATATTTGAAATCAAAAAATATCTAAAGGTGGCTCAAAGCGCAGAAAGTTTCACGCGTATTTTAAATGAAAAATAAGAATTCGTGGAAATGGTGTATAATCCTTAAAATTTAATGTTTTTCAAAAGCAAACTCTGTTCCTCTTGACGAAATTTCAAAGAATAATACCCAATTATGTATTCAACCATTTTTTTTACTAACTGTTTTTATAGGTCCCCAAAAACCCCAAAAATGCAAAACAAAAATATAGAAAAAAGTTAATATTTATTAAAAAATTATAAAATAAATAATTGGGTATTATTCTTCGAACAACCATAATGTAGATGCATACGTTTTGCAGAGGTTCGTGGCCTAGACTTCTGTCTGCATGCTGTTCATAATCAAAACCCATCCAAAGGGTTTTTTGACCCCTGATCATCTAAGTCTTACCTATGTATGTATTTATGCGTGTGTATCTGATTATGCTATATCGGTGCTAGTTTCTTAAAAACATTATAGGGGTATTCACGATCCGGTGCATACTGTCTAGCTGAAGTATAGATAGCATAAATAGCATGATTGGCAAATTTTGTTGTTGTTTGAACACATGAAACAAGAACAATCATGCTACTTATGCTATCTATGCACCATGCCAGACAGTATGCACTGGATCGTGAATACCTCTTATATGCTTCCGATGTGCAGAAAGTTGTAGCTTCTGATGTCGCATTGCCATCTTAAATCTCACTAAAAGAAACATTAAATTCTTTTAAATTTCATTGAATATTCTAAAAGTTTCCTCAGTAATTATTAAGTATATTAGCTACTAAATGTAATATTTGTCCTTTACCTTGACTTAGGTGTATATGGTGGCCTTCGCTAACAAGAACATTACCTCTGCGAAATCGTTTTCCAAGGTTTAATCCTTTCATTCTTCTGTTGCCTCTAAATACTTAAAAGGTCTATTACGCACTTGCCAAATCCAGCGCTTATGTTTTTATACACCTTCCTATGTATACATATACATACATATGGTAGATACATAATCCTACTTACACATGTATTGTAGTTGTTGGGGAAATCCCAAGTGTCTTTTGCCAATTGTTTGCAATATTAAGTGCGTAAATTCCCAGTGGCGTTATAGAGGACAGGTTTGTATTGCCTTTACTTTTAGCTGGTAGGTATATAGAGAAGTATAAGTATTTAGCAACGTACATACTACAAAATAAATATGTGCATTAGGGCGGGTCAATTTTTTTACTATGTGCATATAGCGTAGGAGGATTCTAGGTGCAATTCTGGGCAAATTTGCCATAGAAATGATAGGCTAAAATCAGTTCAGAGTTTGCTAAATTGCGAAAGTAAGGAAATGTGAAAATTTCCACTGTAGCGCCCTGTGGTAGAATTTTTAAGAAAAAGATAAGTTCAGAAATGGACTCCTCATACCAAAAACATGTATAACACGTTTTCATACAAAAATTAACCACTTCTTTACTACACAATAGCAAAATGCTAAGAAACCTATTTTCGCAATTTGGCAAACTCCAAATTGTTTTTAGATCCATAATTACTTTGGCAAATTTGCTTAGAATTACAGTTAGAATTCTTCTGTTCTATACGCGCAAAGTCGTAAAAATCGCTCGTGCAAATTGGCCCACCCTAATGTACATATATATGTATCCATATCTGTTCTATCTACACAGGTGCCTTATCCTTGGTAGATGCACTGTATTGTTACCTAGATTAGCACAAACTATGTACCTATGTTTTAAGACAGTAATTGTGGTGGAGGACAAAAGCAACACATATTAACTCTGCGACACAACAATTAAAAGTTAGTAGCATTTTTGTTCTAAGATTTAGCTGAGCGCAGTAGCAGGTAACTGACATACATGAATGTACGTATAAATGTATATATGTAGGAACTCGAGCGGCTCATTTTTATATGTAAATGCCTCTTTGGGCTTATCTAAAGGAATAAAATATGGTCATAACAAATATTTGAACCAAACTTTCTAAAGCTTTACCGGTAGTGTTTTATATGTATTGTGATTGTAATTCATTACTTTTTCAATTTTTAAATAAAAAAGGGGGTGAATATTAGAATAACCCTGTAGTACGGGGGAGCGACTACAGGACTGATGAATCGGTAGCTACTTGGTAAACTCCTTCAATTACCGACCGACTACTATTATTCATCGATTACTTTTACAAGGCAATGTCCTAGGCGGTAGTCATCATCGGCTCTCTCTGCACTACCGGGAGTTATTAAAGTAGTCATTTGCGTGATTTATGGGCGCCCTCTGTCGTACTTTTCCCCATTCTGCTTCCGACTGGTTCGACTCTGCACTACCACGGGTTAATAGAGTAGCTACCTACCTATGAGTCGGTGCAGTAGCGGGTCAAAAGTAGCGATTGACTCCAGCAGTACTGCAGGGAAGTAAGTTTATGCGAAGTATAATTTTTATGTACATATGTATGTATTTAGAAGGTAAACCCCTGAAGACTGATTCTGCGCAGGATGAGCGGAAACCCGCTTTTGAACTTCTCTATTAAATAAAATATTAGCTAAACATATTTGTATTTGATTAGAGCTTTTTTTAAATTCTCTTAAGTGGAGTTTAAATATTTATATATGTATTTACATTAGGGTGCTTTTTTGTGATTATTATTTTTTACTCCCACCTCGAAATTTTGTGGGAAATATCTTAAAAAAATTCCTGAAAATTTTAAAGAGCTTTCAATTCTGAAGAACCCTTTCATTGAATAAGATTATACCATAAACTGTCTCTGAGCTGTAGAATTTTGTAGGAAAAAGCCAAAATTTACAAGTTTTTAAACGTGAAATCTTTGCAAGCTTTGGTCGAGCACTTCATATTAATATTAGGGGCTAAAATTTTCAAGGATTTTTTTTAGGTATTTCCCACGAAATTTCAAGATAGGAGTGAAAAAAAGTCGGAAAAAGGACCCTAATGTATATATGTATGTACACTACATTTTTGTTTTAATATGAATTCTGGTAGTATACTGTTTTTCACAGATCAGAATAATATTGGTGCAAGTAAATATAATACATATACAAATTTTAATAAAGTACTTCAAGTTCTATTCACTCCATAGCTCAGTATGTCATATAAGTAAATCTATTGTCTCAAAAAAGTGTACATACAAAATTGTATGAATGACCCCATTGAAGCACTAAAACCTAAAAATTCCTTACACTACAATGCTTTCCACATATCCTGACCTATGTCACGAACATAACTACATAGTTCTTTTGTAAATCGCACTCCCCGCCAATCTAGCGATTTTATACGACAATTTCATGTAAAAAAATTTCAACAAACAATGAAACATACCAGCGACCGAATTGACTGCGAACAAGTCATAAAGATCTGACTATAATGAAATATCGCTGAATATTCAAAGGACAATGGATGTGTATGTGTATATGCGTAGCCATGTGTCTAAATATAAAAGCGAAAAATACTGCGTCTCATGAAAGCAAACGAAGAAAACAAGCAACAAAAACCAGCAACAATGTGGGGGAGCAAAAACAATGTGGCACAGTATCCTGCGCAGAAGCAGGCATAAAAGAGATTCGGTCCTTACCCTTGGCGCATCATGCAGGATACAGTCCGTCTAATAGCACAAGTGAATGTGAGTTGACAAAACGACGGCCAATGTTGGAGCTACCAAATGTCAGCGAGTTTCCTTGCCGCTTTCAATTTCTACTCACATTAAATTTATCAAGTAGCGTGATTGCGAAGCAAAAGTACGGAGCTGGTGGCCGCTAATGAGAATAAGGATGTTAGAAAATCTTAAAGGTCATGAGCAGCGAACCAAAAAATGGAGAGCAGAGAGATAATCAAAGAAGTTGTGTGATGCGCATGTGCAGCGTTTGATAGTGAAATCAGCATCAATAGGTTCATAAAAAGTCGGATTTCTAAGGATTCCTATAAACAGGCGAACATACGTATCGATTCTCATACGGAATTGAAAGTATTGTATATCTGAGCCTTTATTCATATAATTTTATAACCTTGTCAGTTAGCGCATTTATGACAGCATCCCACATAAAAAACAAACAAAACAAGACGAGAAAGTATCTTTGGCCTTCGAGGAACTCTTTTCATTAAAGAGTTTCAGTAACTTGTGACTTGACTTTGATTTCAACCAGCCATTCAGTGTCTTAGTGATTTTTCTTTGAACATTTTTGATTGCCACGCGTGATTTGCTGCTGAAGACGTGATGGATATGATTTGATAGCATTTGTGGTTACGTAAAATCTACCACAAAAGCGTACGCAGACAATGAAGAATTTCCACAAACCTTTCAGCGGCAAGCGATGGAAATTCGGTGTATTTCAATCAGCGAATGAAAGCCCACTGTGAATCTCCATATATTTCGAGGCGCTAAATATATTAATCAATCGAAGTAAACTGTGCGATTAATTTTTCTAAAGTGAAGCATTTTTCAATGCGCTAATTTATTACTTTTGCAGAAAAATCAAAACAAGAAAATTCATAATTTCTCACAAGCTTGTTTGACTGGTCTAAAATAAACTGCCTTCTAGCTCTTTTTAAGAAAAGCTACTAACTTGAAATCGCCTTCGTTCGTATAAAATATATTTCTTGCCACTTGCAAATTACATACTGTGCTTTCTAGATCAATGCCCACTTGCGCCTGCTGTGACGTTGCAATTTTGCCTACATTATCTTTTTTCCTGCGCTCTGCGCATGCGTAGATCGATCATCGTCGCAATGTCGACTCGACGATGGTCAAAGTATCACTTTGCATTAATTAAGTTATGAAAATGACTAGTCTTTGAGCTTAGCGACAATGTGATTCAATTATATATGTAAATCTATGGCAAGTGGTAGTGGTCACACGAGTTTATAGGTATTGCTTAATATGCCGCAGGGGACGTCTAGAATTAGAACAGAAGGAAGCAGCCCAAGCCTAACTACAATGCTGAATGAATTTAATTGTAGAGTGCAGAGGGGAAGTGGGAGCAAATGGGTATAAGTTAAGGAGCCTGGCTTTGCTAAAGCATTTAATATATGAACGTGTAATATGAGTTAGCAAAATAATAATTTTTTAGATGGCTAGCGTAGCCGAGTAGTTACAAGAGTACCGTGCCACTCGGTAGGTCTTAAGTTCGAAGCCCGGAAGACAGAATTTTTGAATTATATTTTTTGTTTACATTTGGCATAACATTTTTGATAAACTTACTACCTCTACGTGCGACTTTTTCAGTGAACGTCTCAAAGTTGTACTTATGGTCCTATGACAACATTATAGTTACCAATATTCGTGTGCCTATATGTAAATAATTGTGTCTAGTCGACTTTGATGTCATATACATATGTACATAGTTTGACTAAAACATCTAGTGTTCTGGCATCCCATGACTGGGAAAGATCAAATGGGCGCTGAATACCTTCCATTTTGAGGCTTTACGTAACGTTTCAGGTACAAAAGCAAAATTTAAATTTTATGGCGGACTCCGTCCAGTAAAAATGTTTGTTCGGAAAATTTTTTATTTAAGGCGATAAACCTATAGGAATAAGCGTGGCACTTTTAGGAATACAGTTAACTGAATCAAGATTTTATTGTGGATAATTGTTGAGCAATTTTTTCATCAAATCGAAGATTTTTCTAGAAATAGCATGGCACTTTTAGGACCAAAGTTAAGAAATGTCGATGCAATTGTGGATTTCGGCAGATTGTCAATTTAATTGGAACGTTTGTTCCGCGACCTTTTTTTTGTAAGAGCAGAAAGTCTTATTTTGAAGTTATTGCAAATGCATATTCAAAGTATTTTTTTATACTGTGCAGTATACATATGCAGAAGGGGGGTGAACCAACCATGCTCTTCAAATGATATCTTTTTCACCTCACTGCAAATTCGCATTTTATTAGATTTTCAAAAACATCAATAACATTGGGTATCATGCACAAAAATTGAGCTCAAGCTCCAACTCGAATATCGGAAGAAATCTGGCCTTTGAGCACACCTCATCAGTGCAAAAACTGAGTCTGGGCTTAAGCTCGCTTTTTACGCATGAGGCCCATTGTTTTAGCTTAAGCTTTTAAAGATATAAGCGTTAAAACAACGGTATATTTTCGAAAATGGCCTACATGTATTTTATAACAGTGCCGGAAACTCTCCTCAATAAGTTTTGTATGCCATGCGGTTTTTTAATAATAAAATTTTTTTTTAGGAGTCGGCTAGGTGTCTGAAAGTGCTCTAAAACCCAAATTTATTTAACTCAAACGTCTTTAACGGCGGTTGGTTGGTTGGGAGTAAATTGGCAAATTCAATGGAAATGGTCATTCTCGAGTGTATGCACATGGTGTTAATTTAACAAAAACTTGCTAATAAAAATTAAAGAATAACACTTAGAAAAAGACCAACACAAGAATGTAAGTAAAGGTAAGTAAGTACGTACATGGATAAAGAAAAGGATAAAGGCAAAGGTAAAAATAAAAACAAAAACAAAGATGCGAAAAGATAAAGGCAAAAGTAAAGACCAAGGTTAATTTAAACACTTTACTTATATATATGAGGGCAAAGGTGAAGGGAAACATGTAGGTAAAGAAAATGATAAACATAAAAGTAAAAACAAAGATAAATATAAAGAAAAACATGAGGATGAGGATACCGATCAAAGTAAAAATGGAGATAGAGAAAGAAAGATTAAAATAAAGGTAATTATAGAGAAAAGGATATAGATAGAGACACAAGGACTCAATCTGGGAGCTATTTTGGGACTTTAGAGATTTTCGGGATTCTCGGGACTGATCGAAATAATAATCGATATTTCTATCGATTTTGTTAACGATTTTGCTATCGAAATTTCTATCGATTTTGCTATCGATATTTTCAGAACTTCTCGATATAATAACCGATATTTTTAACGATTTTGTTATCGATATTTTTGCCAATTTCGTGATCGATTTTGTAATTGATATTTTAAGCGCTTTTTTCGATGTTGTTATGGGTTTTGTTATCGATTTTGTTAGGGGTTTTGTTATCGATATTTTTATCGATTTTATTATCGATATCTTTATCAATTTTATTATCGATATTTTATCGATTTTGTTATCAATTTTGAGATCGATATTTTTATCGATGTTGTTATCGATTATTTATCGATTTTGTTATCGATTATTTATAGATTTCGTTACCGATATTTTTGTCGATCATTTTATCGATTTTCTTATAGATTTTTGTTATCGATTTGGTAAAGATATTTTTACCGATTTTGTTCTTCGATTTAGTTATCGATATCTTTATCGATTTTGCTATCAATATTATTGTCGATTTTGCTATCGAAATTTTTGCCGACTTTATCATCGATTTTGTTATCGATTCTTACCGGATTTGTTATCGATATTTTGTTGGATCTTGCTATCGACTTCGTTATCGATATAGTATAAAGATAAAAATGAAGTTGAAGGAAAACAGAATAACGTAAATGTAATTAGAACGAACAGGGGTAGAAGTTGGGATCTAGAGAGAAAGAAGACAAAAAATATAACCTTGAGCAAAAGCAGATGTATATATGTATATGGGTTATGAGACAAAATAGGAAAATAATCGTGGTTTTCAATTTTCACGGTTTTTGGCCTACTCATCTTCTAAATCTGAACGATATGTCTAAATGGAATATATATATGTATGTATATTTTAAAGAAAATCATGATGTGCGTAGGTGGCCAACAAAAAGTACCTATAAACGCGTTTATTTATTCCCAAAACTATCTGAATTTGAGAAATCTTCTTGAGATCCTTTCATATAAATCCTTATATCTCAAATTTAACGTTATGTAAAATAAATACAAATACCCCTATTAAGGCAGAAGGATCGCTCCTTCAAACGAGTCTGGTTTTAAATGTGTACGACCGTTAAAAAAAACTAAATAAATGACAAATTACTAAGAATAAGAACTCATTTATTGTCTTGCAAGCATCAGGGTATAATTCTTGTCGGAAGGAAACATAAGATCAACTGCGTCCATTGGAGCCAAAACAGCGGGTTCTGAATTGACACTATTCCAAATGGTAGCATATGCGTATGAAGTTGAACCATCATTTTCAGCGTTCCTTCGTTAGGTTGTGTTATTTCGGGTAGGTATCAGTTTAACAATTTGCGGCAAGAATGGCGCGCATTTTAGCATTACCTTTAGAGTCAAGAAGAAGAATCAAGCAAACCTCAAACTCCAATAGAATTTAATCATGCTCCGATAAGCATGAAATCCATATTGTGCAACAAAACCGCAATCGCAAATAATCAAAAATCAATACTAAGAAAAGGAAAACAAAACAGTGTAATGATACGTGGACAAAGAACCCGCCCTCTGCAAGTAACCAGCTTAAGCAAAGAGAAACTCGACAGATATACATACATATATGTATACATACATATATCATGATCAAATGATATAGGCAGCGGATTAAAAACTGACTTGGTTGCCTAATACGCGTGGGTATTACCGCAAAGGACAACAGCGATGACGTGAAGCGTGACCTACTATATGACCACAAACAACACGCGGCGGCAAAATAAGAATCAAAGCAAAAAATCAAAGCAGAGTAAAATCAAAGAACTTCTAAGAGCGAAAAGAAGGCGGAGGCGGTCTTGGCGGCGACCTCAATGCGGATCAGTGAACTGCGGTCGCCGAGTGCAAGAAAAGAAATGTCAACTGGGTCTGTTTTTTTATACGATTCTGATGCGGCAGGTTAATGGCATGCACATACGCACAAATGGCGGATACAAAATCATATGTATTATCCGATTCATATATAGACAGCATAAGAAAATTTAGCATTAAAGCAAGAAGAAGATGAAGAAAAAACTCAAAGCATAAACCTATCTAGCGTTGCTTGGTTGCTTTCAATGCAATGTATTCACTTGCATGCTTAGCCATTTTTTGGGAAGTCTCTCGCTTTGTGCTCGTAATGTCGATAATCGATTTATCAAAAAAACGCCTTTTTCCATCGAGCATTGATTCTTTGCTATAGTTTATTGTTAATTTTGCTTTTTGCAATTATTCACGTTGCCGCAAAGCAAGAGCAAGAATACAAAGGATAGCGTAGGATGACAATGCAGGCGGCTTGTTTTTCAACGCATTGATGTGCATTAAGACGTGAAATTGTCACCATTCTCACCATTGTGGCGCACTGGCGAGGCGAAAACTCTATGCTACACTATTGCGATCGAAATCAACAGACAGTAAGACAAAAGAGAGCTTTGCTTGTGGCATAAAATGAGCAAAATTGCTACGCACAGTAGGTGCCCGGACATGAGAGGCTTCACTGCTGACGGCAGTCCTGTGGTGGCTACTGTGCAATCCATGCAAAAATACATAAAATTTCGGCAAGACAATAACTGCACACACACACACAACATACAAATGTACAAAAGACATACTTTGTTAGTGCATTTTTTGATTAGTGTTGACAGCATCAAAAGATTTCCAGTTCTTATGCACGAAAATCTGAAAATCTCCGAACTACTTTTGCGCAAGTGCATCGAGAGACTGACCAGCAGCAATGGCGCATATCTGCCTGCCTGAATGAGTTTCTTAAGCAACTGCTGCAGTACACAATACTCACAATCGTAAACTCGACCTTTTTTCTACAGCGTTTTATTTTTTTTTTTGTACATTTTCCTTAAGAAATTTCGCAATTTTCCTTCTTCGGTCGCTTGTTGCTTTGAAATTTCAATAAAGCGGTTTGCCATGGCTACACCCACTTTTTCCTCATTTTGCAGTTCAATCAGTTTTACGTACGCACACTTTTGTGCAATGTATTTGCCACTTTGCCACACTTCGAAAGACTCAATGGTTCGTCCCTCGTCCGCTCGCCTTTATTTCGGCTATTCGTGGGTGTTTCTTTGATGGGCGTCACTTTGAGGGCGTTAATTGTACGATTTTTTCACAGCTTTGTTTGTTTTGTTTTGAAAAATTTTTAGAAATTGTGAAAAAAATATACGTAAATGCATTTTTCCGTAAAAGTCTTATTGACTACTGTGATTCTCTATGCTCCAGAAATGTAATTGTTCCCCAAGGATTTCATTTAGAAGGGAGTTGCATTTATGTGCAAAAAGAGGATGGATTTCCTGCCGAATCTGAGTCAAATAATTTTGTAAAAATATAGTTTTCTTATACAATTTGTGCCGACTGTGTCAGCAAAAAACCATCAACTATTAGTACATAATCTACGGCTGCAAATTTTGCACATTTATGGCGGCAATTTTTTGCATTCACGTGACACAACTCACACTGTTTAGCCTGAAAAAGGAAAAACGTCTTTTCGAAGATTTGAAGAAAAAATTCGCAAAAAGGTAAAGTAGTTTTAGTAAAACACCGGGCACACGCATAGTCGCCTGCGAGAAATTTTATGAATTGACAACGAATTTAATCTCATCAGCCAAATTTCTCTGGACTAAGCCCCCAGAAAGAGAAAGATAAAGAGAAAGAGGTTTGGACCCAATATTGAATTAGCCGCTCTAATAAGCGCCTATGAAAGGGAGCCTGGAGAACTCTGGTTATTTCAAGGGCATCAAGAAAAAGGAGAACCGATGGACGAAGTCTATGAAGGACAAATCAGGCTTCTTCTTCTTTTTGATTGACGCTGTAACCGCCTGACGCCAATTGGAAATGCCAAGTAAAGCCAAGTCCTTTTCCACCTGGTCTTCGCATCGCTGCAGAGGTCTCCCTTTTCCTTTGCTAGCACCATCGAATCCACGTTCTTTACTTTCAGAGCTGAAATGTTACGGTTCATTCCTATAGCCACTAAAACCGCTCCATCGGCTGCGGTATTCACCGTCGCCAACCTGCAATGGCCCACAAAACTTCCGCAGAATGTTTCTCTTCTCTCTTAGTGCCTCATTAGATGTTTTCATTGTCCATGATTCTTCGCAATACACCAGCACGGACAACTTCTCAATGGCCTACTCAGTATATAGTAATTTTTCCAAATTTTGTTTGAGTTTTACAAAAGAGAATTCCACAAAAATTACCATTTTACATTCAGGGTAACGTATTATGCATCCTCACTACTGAGGTATTGAGGAAAAAGACAGCTGATACTACGACAACTAAATATGCACGTGAAATTTTATAAAGGGACGTGGCTTTTTTTTTTGCAGTCCAATTTTTGCGGTTAAAGATATTTGAGGCATTACGAAATCTAATTTTTCGAAAATCAAACCCAGAAGTGACAGGAAAAGTAAACACGAAGTAACAAAGACAGGACAAATTGAAGTTTACGTTGCGTTCTTTCACAGCATGGAATGAATTGATGATGAATGATTGTTATAAGGTTGCCATTTATCAAATATTTCAAAAAAGTTTCAACACTAAGTCCAAAACTCGAAAAAAGCATCGAGTAAAAAAGTAATTGCTTCGGAAAAAGTATCGAATATTTACTTGCAAGTAAAAATATCGAGGAATCACTGGAAATACTTCATTTTGTCCACTAAACCCAGGCGATTTGTTTCTCCATCTAATCTTGAGAAGGCAGAACGAACGTATCCCTTGTGTTTCATCGGAAAATGCCAGAAATGGTACACTCGTCACACAGATTAAGGAAATCTCACAGGGAGTCGCTATTTCTGAGCCGTGCTCTTGTATCAAAGGGCTCAGAAAGGTCCTTCCCAATTCTGACGGGGAGTATCGCGGGGATACCAAACTCATACATCGCGGCGTATAGGCAACTCCTTTTAGTGCTGCCGAAAGTGGCTTTTAAGTCGACATTTATATGATGAGTGTCGATCCTTTTATCGCTGGTCCTTTCCAAGATTTGGCGTAAGGTGTATGCCTAGTCTATGGTCGATTTATCAGCTTTTGAAGGCAGAAATACAATTCGAGGTTTTCCGTTGCTTGCCGCTGGGCGACCGCTGTTAGAAAAAAGAAGTTTTCTAACTTTGTTGTTGCTCGGACCAGCGATAGAATCCAGGCCCTACGCTTGCGGTAATTTGCACCTCTAATCACTCAGCCAAAGCGGTCGTCCTTACTTAAATGAAAATAAACTATTGTAGAAAGGAAAAAAATCATTTACACATGTTTTTCCAGATAAATCATATCACAGATATAACACTATCGAAAGACATGTTCATTACAAGCATGTCGCCAAAGCCCCATGACAACGCCAACGGCTCGTCTACAAGTTGTAAACGTTCATACATACATACATATGAATTGTATACATGTAAGTATGTACACACACTGGTACATACATACACTGGCAGCAGAAATAATAGACTCGTCTTACTTTGAAAATTTTTTGCTATATTTCTTTGTTTTGGCTTATGTTTAATAATTTTTTATAAAAGCCTAGATAATTATACAACAAACACTATATAAGCTCGCTTTCCAAACTTTGTACAAAAATTATAAAAATTCGATAAATTTTCACCAAATTTTGAAACTTTTATTTATTTATTGAGAATTGAGAAATTTTTTTGTTGACGGTGTAACGCATTTCTTCCCATACAAAGTGTGTTCGAAATTTTTTTTAGATGGAAGAGAATGCCTAGCCTCGTCAACAAAAAAAAAAAAAATCAAAAATCAACAGTATTTTCTAGGCACTTGAAAGTTGCACTTTATTATACTAAAATTGAATGGGCTACAAAAATGCATGCGAAAATTTTTTCTAAAAATGCTGAATTAAATAGTTTGAAAATTTGTCGAATTTTTATAATTTTTGTACAAATTTTGAAAAGGGGATTTATATGGTGTTTGTTGTATAACTACCCAGGCTTTTCTAAGAAATTATTAAACATAAAATAAGCCAAAGAAATATAGCCAAATTTCTTCAAAGTAAGGCGAGTCTATTATTTCTGCCGCCAGTGTATGTGGGTATGTATCTCCCGCAGACGGATATCTTGGCATGCATCACACCTTCAGATTAGTGAAGTGTAGCGATAGCGAGCCAGCAGGCTCAGACCAACTAGTCAGCGCTGCATTTGAACACCTCCTGTGCTGTGCATGTAATTACACCGAGAAAGGTAAGTACTTATACCCACGACTACCTAGTGGCCAATTTAGATGCGCTACCCACTCGCTTGGTGTCAGTTTGTTTTTAGTAATTTCGCATTTTGCGACAGGTATCCCGTTGTTTCTTTTTACTTACATATATGTATGTATATATCCCTCTGAACAAACAACTATATGTGTATCTGTTTGTGCGTTTCACTAATGCTAGCGTTTAATGACAGCAGATAAGAGATTTGTCGACCTAAACAGGTTTGTGTGTATGTAGATACTAAATATGTCCCATTTCAAAGTACTGTACAGATCGGTACAAGATTAGGCAAATAATCAGTTTTACAGCTCATCTTCATGTTGTATCTTTGTTTGTTTGTTCCTTGAATCGGTTTAAAGATACATATACATGCCTACATACATAGCTTCTCGCAGATCATTACAACTTTAAGATGGATATTTGCTGATTAGGTACCTTCTTCAATTACACTAACAAAAACACAGGTACGTACATATGTTTATTATCGCCGGGTCCAAAATGGATAGGGACGAATCCAGAAAGCCATTCTGGGCGGGGGCGGGGTTTAAAAAATAAAATCGCCTAATATTCACTAGTTAATGTATATTTGCTATCAACCATCTCGTGGCATCGGGAATAGGAAAAGCGGAGACTGACCATTCCAATCGAGTTAAAAAATATATAATGGAATTTGATACGCTTCGAAAATGCCATCGAAGAAATTTTCAAGAGGTAACTGAACGAGCACTAAATTTCTGGTTAAAGTCGTTTTTGCAGCTTTTATTTATTTAACACATATGTATGTATGTATATCGGCAAACTCCGTCGAACTTTCATTCCACATATCCACTTTTTCAATTTACTCGAAATAGGCGTTAAATGGTTAGAAATTTTCTTGAAGAAATCTTTAACACAGGATATTTTAACAACTAGATAATTTGCAAAACCGAAGATGCCTTACGGTGAATTCGTCACAATATTGCACTGAGCTCAAATGTTTCAGGTCTCGAAGTTTTTAATACAAGCACCTTAGTCCAAGATAGCCTGCAAATTTAAGGGTAACTCAAGCAAAATAGCTAAAGCATAGATAAACAGCACCGTTGATTCAGACTTTCGGCGCAGTTGACACTTTTGTTTACAACTTGTTCTGCTCCTTAAATTATTTTAATGTAATTATAGTTGTTGTGGCTTTTTAATTATTAAACTTAAAGTCTAAAAAATTTTATTTACATGAAATATTTGTATATAAGAACATATTTAATATACATACATATAAGAAAATTTTCTATATTTACATACATATATACATATAAAAAAGGAACAATCCAGTAGCACGTTTTTGTAACTCTTCTCTACCGATTATTTCTCTACTGGTAGAGAACATAGGTCATTCTCTACTACTCATTAGCAGTAGAGAAAAGGGCGGCGAATTCATATCTCAATTCGCCTTGGTAGAGAATTGTTACAGAAACGAGCTACAGGGCCTTCGTCTTGGTCTGCAGGCTGTATCGGAGACACAGCCGCTAAATTTAAAGGTAGAATACGTGGTATGGTTAAGAGCACATCCACGTCAAAAACGAAGAAAAATATATCGACAACAAAATCGATAAAAACATCGACAACAAAATCGATACAAATATCGATAACAAAATCAAAATAGTATCGATAACAAAATAGATAACAAAATCGATTACAAAATCTATAAAAAATCTATTACAAAATCGATTAAAATATCGATAAAAAGTCGATAAAAAGTTCCGAAAATATCGATAGGAAAATCAATAACAATATCGATACAAATTTCGATAACAAAATCAATCAAAAATATCGATAACAAAACCGATAAAATATCGATCATTAAATCGATAAGTCACGAGAATTCCGAATATTCCCGAATTCCGATAATTTCCTTTATTTTAATCTTTCTTTTTCTATCTTCATATTTATTTTTATTGGTATCCTCATCCTCATATTTTTCTTTATATTTATCTTTGTTTTTACTTTTATGTTTATCATATTCATCATGAAGGGGAATACCTTTGCCTTTCATCAGTATTGCGCCATCTGTTATTCAAAAGCCGAAATGTGTACTCTTCGACTCCTTCTCTCACTTCCAACGCATGCACGTGTTTGCAAAATGATGACGAAGTTATTTTGTATGGAAAATTTTGTATGCCCATATATTTGAATCAAATAAACATACTTAGAAGATATCAACCAATACTTCCAATATGCCAAATGAAAGGAAAAATCTTGAATTTAAGGAAAACAAAAACAAAATCATTCGAGCGGTTTTCGAGCATTTAGGAAATAAAACAAAAAAATTGCGGATATTTTCCAAATTTTTTTTTGCGTTTAAATGCGCAATATTTGTAGAACTTATATAAAATTTTTACACGATAATATTTCTATTGCTCCAAAGAACCTATATCCCGAAAATTAAAGTTTTACCTGCAAATCGTGAGTTGCTAGAGCACTTTAAAGCCAATATTTATCTGTCGATAGGTTTGGAATTATATCTTTGAAACGCCATACTTTTCTTTTAAATCGCTTCATTAGTTCTCGCGTAATAAGCGTTTTCGTAAAGCTCTAAATATTACAACTACAACATTTGAGCATAGCCTCCATATCGAAACGTAAGACGAATTCTACGTTAAAATATATTTGTATGAATCGTTCGGAGTCGGGTTCGCACCTGGGTGCTAATGAATTGTAGTTCTGACCACTCGGCTATCGCGGATACCAAACCCACTTGCTTTGTGTTGTCCTCGAAAATTCCCTTGACTCGAATTAATTTTGTGAAATAACTTTAGGACTTAATCTTGTTCAACTGCAGCTACATACGGAATTCCGGAAATAGTTCCGAATAATGTTTTTAGATAGTGGAGGATATGTGCGAAAAAAGTTTTGTGTTCGACCTAATTTTTTTCTAATAGAGTTCGTGTCAGTCAGCAATTCAGTTGATACAAGGAAGGCATTTTGCATTTGGGTCAGCGTAAATTTGTAGGTTAATAATGGCACCCATATTCTAAAGTGGATGTGTTGCGGGAACTTAACATACATATCTTTTATAGTTTTACTAATAAATTGTTATATTTATTCTATACTTAGATATATGTACACATTTAAGAACGCATTTTCGTAGACATTTCTTGTCTTTGGCTATTTAGGGCTTTAACTTCACATTTTCACCACTAATCCACAATTATAAAATTATGTAAGTCATAATTCCAATGGCGGTACATAACTACTAATTAAATAAAATTTATTTTTCCTGTTTTAGATTTAATATTCCACAAACAATGCGCCGACAATTCACCAAACGCAGCACAAAACTGTTCTTTGTGGCAAGTTTTATCTGAATCACTAAAAAGGCGTGAACAATTATCCAAGCCAAATTTACTCGAAAACCGAAAAGGATCGACTACAACACCTCTTACCAATTTACAATATCAAGGAACTAATATACGTTTAATGAATTCAAAGTGAGCGCAATAAATTGAGAAACCATGAATGCAACTAATAAATAAATCGATGATGTGGGCGGCATAAATGCTTAGAATAATAACAGCATTAAAAGGCATAGCAATGGCTAACATAAATATTTGTGGCAACAAATCGTCTACTGCAATGACAGACGCCACTTAATTGGTCGAAATTAAAATTGGAACAATAAACGCACAAGCGGGAAAATCTTAAGGAACCATCGCCGGCATACATATTTACGTTCGATTTTAGTGCAATAAATTTTACGAATAGAAACAAGTGCAACGCCTGCGTACGGCTCAATTGCACAGCATGAGTTCGCAATATTCAGAAGTGGAATACCTACGAACCTAAATACATATATATTCATTGAGTTTTGCTAATACAGGTAAGAGGATGTAGTAGACAAGTGCATTGGAGCGGCAAGATCAGAGCAGTTCTGGCAGTGGGAGCGCACAGATACGTCCTATTTTCACAGGCTACCGTTGATGGCGGTGTCCTTTAAAGCGGCAAGTGAAAGCATTGACTACTTTCAGCGTGACAGGTACGTATTTAGGTAGATAGTAGGTTAAAAATGTAAAGCAGAATAGAAAAATTTAAAGGCGATCAATAATTTTGAGTGTAAAGAATAAATAAATTATTTCTTTCACAGAAAAATTACGCTAATAAATGCTTAGTAAATATTTCCAGGAACACACAAACTCAGCCGAACACTTCTCGTTGCTCGACTACCCCCAATTTGAATATCACTCTTGGAGGTATGATCACACACACAGTGCTCCCCATTCTAACCGCTTTTCGATTCATCAATTCAAAATTCATTGATTGTCACTTCTAATCTGTATAGCGTATGCCCGTTGTTGAAGGCGCTTGAATGAAGCGCGTTTTAAGTCAAGACGTGTGCCTTGGCTTTGAAGTTGCTTTGATGAATGAAATTTATAGAAGAGTTTGTGGTGCACACGTGCTTATCACTGCGATAAGCAAACAACACGGTTCTATTTATAATAATAAATTTTGTAAGCATGGCCAAAGATAATTGAGTAGCTTAAGAAAAGTGTCTTCATTGTCAATTGAGCAAATGAATGAACGTTAAGTGTCGTCAGGCTTTATGACTTAGGTACATACATTCGCGTGTTATGGACTTTGTGAGCCTATAAAATTCTAAGTTACACACAAACACTGCCAGCGTCTATGGCCACGTATTATTTAAATAAGATACATATATAGACTTCATGTAAACTAAGACTTAGTTTGTTAATAAATAACCTTTTTTTTATTGAGAGCAGATAAAACTGCAAATACACATACGATTATAATTACTTCGATTGAATAGCCTCAGACCGGATATGACACTATACTTGATGATTAGGCTTTTTATAGGCGCTAGCGTTCATTTTTAATACATATTTACATAGGCAAGTACGTATGCTTTTAAAAATGCCTGTATGTACCTTTGTACCATTCTACAAATTGTATACTCTCTTGCAACAGATTTCTAATTTTGTGATTTCCTGTATTGCAGATACTACACAAAAACAAAAATTATAAAAAAAGGCAGAAGAATTGTGTGAAAGAAGAATTCTACATACTTTGGTGGTAATGTGGAGGTGATAATTGTCACAGTGCGGAAACTCCTTACACAATCATCTAATGAAAATTGAGCGAATCACACCAAAATTGGCGGAAAATTTTCTGCTAGCTAGAACGAATGCTAGCTGATTGGAAATTACACGCCTGACAAGTAGCACTTATGCAGCAAGATGTTTCCTTATGTAAAGATATCCATACATAAATATTACGTACATATGTATCCGAGTTGGTAGGTGTGGTAGAAATCTAATACCAAAGGAGGTGACAAGCGTTTTTCGTAGTTAAAAGAAAATTCATGATATTTCGAAAAGAAAAATGCACTCGTACAAACATACATACAGTGGGGAGCAGTGATGAGTACATGTTGAGTTTTTTTTTTTTAATATATCGAGCCCTAACCGCCAAAATAACGTAAGCGACATTTTTTTCAAAATTTTCTTTTTGATGCAAAAATATTCCTAGAGCATCTAGATACATTTCTATATATAAGGTTTTTAAAGTTACAATTTTTTTGTTATTTTTTCATAAAAATATGGTTCATGCTCTAACCAAAACCATAAAAATCAACATTCAAACTTTATACAGAGATTGGAAAAATTTAACAAATCTTCAAAAAAAATTTCAGCTTTTTAATCTGATGATCTTATGAAAGAAAATGCGCAAGACCGTTTGCAAAGAAAATTACAAAAAATCAACGCCAGTTTTTATTAATACCACTTGTTATATAAAAAACCCGCAAAAACCGTCAGCAAAAAAGAAATATTAAAAATCAACGCGATTTTTGAGATGCTTAAAACTTTCACTAAAATTTAATTTTATACAAAACTGCATACTCAAAAAAAATCTAAAAAATCTGATTAAAAAGCTCAAATTTTTAATGAAATAATTTTTTAAATTTTTCTAAGCTCTGTATAAAATTTGAAAGTTTGTTTTATGTATATGGCTTTGGTTAAAGCATGAACCGCGTTTTTATGAAAAAATAACAAAACAATTTAAACTTTGAAAATATTTAAGAAAAATCATCATGTACTCATCACTGCTCCCCTCTGTACGTACATACATATCTTATTACATTAAACGAGCAATTCTTATATATATATATAGGGTACTCGGACACGGCTCTAACGATTTTGATGAAATTTTGTACAGATAATGTTTTGGATTTTAAGGTTATCTGAATAGACACTATCTCCGAGAAGACTCGTATAAGGTTGCCACCTATTCGAAATTAGTTACAAATTAAATAAAACAATGGGTATCAAATGGAAGGTATTTTAAAGATCCCTAATTCAAAAATATTTTTATTAGGGTTGCCACCTATTTTAAATCGCACATTCATTTAATTTTTTGTTTAGAAAAAAGGTAAAATATTACTATTCATGGGTACCAAAAGGAGGTTCTTAAACAATGCTTACAATGCTCTATATACAATGCGTTATCCCTTAGGATAATAGTGTAAGGTTGCTACTTATTCTCGATTCTGCACAATTTATAAAAAACATTGCAATATGGATATCAAATGAAAGGTATTGTTGAAAACTTTGATCTGAAAATATTTTTCATCAGGGTTGCCAGGCTTCTATGTAGTGAAAATTTGTATTTTGTTACTTTCAATCAGCATTTTTTTTTTTAAATATTAAAGTACACAGTACATATACGCTCAAGATATGTACCATTCATTCCACCGTATTTCGAAATAGGGTTACCACCTAAATTTTGTAATAAGAAATTTACTTAATATATATCGAAATCCTGTCGACCGCTGTGGTGTAGTGGTAAGCAGTGCGAGCTTTCACTCATCAGCACCTGGGTTCAAGCCCTGGTCAAAGCAACATCGCAAAAAATATAGAAAAAAGGTTTTTTCTTAACAGCGGTCGTCCGTCGGCAGGCAATGGCAAACCTCCGAGTGTATTTCTGCCATGAAAAATAGCTTCACATAAAAATACAATCGCCGTTCGGAGTCGGCGTAAAACTGTAGGTCCCTCCGCTTTGTGTGACAACATCAAGGCGCACGCCACAAGTGGGAGGAGAAGCTTGGCCAAACACTAACATATGTGTAAGCGCCAATCTATTATATCGAAATCCTAATTTTTTTCTTCCAAACTATTTTTTTAAAGGTATCCAAATCTTGAGAACTTCAAAAAGTAGATTCACTCCGAGCAAAGCTCGGTCAACCTGGTACTGTACTATATCGTCGCTTGGCGCGCAATACCTCGTAAACGTAAAATGCAACACTACGTTTAAGGTAGTCCGGAAATTTAAAAAAATAGCAAAAAATAGAGTGTAGGGTTCTCATAACGGCATGGACATATTCAAATCCATAATAAAATGCGCTGATTTCAATCTATCGTACGTAGGGACAATAAAGCTGCAAAGAAAAATACTTTAAGTCGAAAACAATGGATGGACGAAGAACCAAGGAGCATCTGTCTGCGCTGGCTTGAAGGTAAGGGAATGAAAATGGGACAGGCAATTTGCAAAGTTTTTTGCTCAAGTCAAAATAGACAAACGGTGTTGTGGAAAATTATTGAAGGCACAATTTTATTGGACAGAAAGAACAGCACAGTAGCGATTTCTTTTGGGCGAAGGCTTAACTATTGTAAGGCAAACTTTGGCTAGAAAATGACTACGCCTTGTTGGGTACAAGTCAGCTATAAGTATAAATTTAGAGGGAACCATGTTTAAAGTGGATTTTTGTTGTAGGTAATGCTACGTAACGAGTTTATGCATGGCAGAGCGAGGGATTCTTAGTTTTCGTCTAAAATTTTCATAAATTTTAAATGAAGCCTATCTTGCTTTTGCGATCTACCAAAAACGCATTCAAAATTTTAATGAAAGGCCGGAAACGGTATTGAAATTCTCCAACATACTAAAATATCAAGACTTTAGGAGTGACGTAAAGGAAGTGTACAATAATTACTACTTCTCAAGTAGCACGCTGGTGTATAACTTGGTGTAAATTTGTGAATTTTGGTACAATTAATCAGATTTATACCAAAATTCGTAAATTTACACCAAGTTATACACCAGTGTGCTACTTGAGTTATGGCGTGAATATCCTTCCAAAAAAAAAAAGTGCAATATCTTTATTCTAAATCTTGCGTAAAATGCCATAATTGAGTTTTCCAGCTGTGAGTTGGCATTAAATTGAGTCATTTCATGCCATTTCACCGCAATTTGCTTTTAGCAGACCACCGAAAAGTGTGAAATTTCTCAAATTAGGCAAAGCACGACGGAACACGCAGATGTACATAGCATTACAATGTGTAGGTGGATCGCCCACTCGCCACTAATCGGCTTATGACAGTAATTTTTACAGCGATGCTGGCGGTGAATTCGGAAGAAAATTTTCAGCGATAAGCATAAAATTACATTCGAAAATCAATTAAGTTATATGCGGTGGAGTGATTTTCTCTTTGTTTTTTTTTTTTTGTTTTTGATCATTCATACATTTGTTTGAGTATGTCTCTAACCGCGATTCGGAATTATACTATGCATTGTCGGCTTGCGGTTTCAATCGTGGCCCGCCTTTGAGTGGTCACGTGCGATTTATGTTTGCTGTTGCTACTACTGTCCCTATCCCCCAACGGTGATCGAACGCTGGTTAACCACGAGCTGTTGAGTTTGACACTCGACGAGCGCGAAGCGTGCCGTAAACTAATGTCGTTTTTATCTTATCGCCACGCCTGAGAGGGGAGAAAATGATGAACGTTTCGCGCTTACTTCTCGTATTTCCGCTCGGTGGTCAGATAATTATTGATTATAATCAATTCTAAACGAACGAGCTAACTAGCGGAAATACACGTTGTTGTTATTTTATTTATTGCGAAAAAAATGCAAATAAAAAAATCGAAAACAAAAATGAATTTCGAAGCGCTTATTTTAATTTTTTAAGAACTTAACCCGAAATGGGTTTATCTAAACTTTTCGAAATATTATGTGGCTTCAAATCCAGTTCATCCCAATATAAAACGATGATCTTATGGCTTAGAAAATTTTCAGCTACATACAAAGGCAAGGAATTGAGACTAGCCCTAAAATGGCCAAAGTGAATAGAGTAGTGGATTCTGAGTAGATTCAATAAGAACAGATATCTCGATAGAGAGGTATAGTAATGGGATTTTGAGGAGCGGTGAGGTTCTGGGCAACCAACAATAAGTCAAAGTGTTAGAACCAGCGCCATGATAGTTATAAGTTTTATCTCAAAACCCTTGTTCCATAACAGTTATAGGATGAGAAATATTTTTTATTTCGCCGATAGAGTTGTAACCCAATGTTTACTTTTCACGTTGCCTGATAACTGTTATGCAGGAGAAATATATTTTCCGTCGCCAATAAGAGCTATTTCCCAGCGTTTATTTTTTACGTTGCTTGCTAATAGTTATTACCGAACTTTTATTTTTATGTTGTCTGGTAACAAATATTTTCATCTTCTTTTATTTTCATCATCTTTATCTTCTTCTCCATCTCCGTTTTCGTGAATAATATTATCTTACAACATTTATCAGACAACGTCAAAAATAAACGTTGTATAATAACTGTTATCAAACAGCGTAAAAAATAAACGTTGGCTTATAAGTCCTGTCGGCGAAATAAAAAATATTTTTCATCTAATAACTGTTATGAAACAACGTTTTCGTTAAATTGCAGAATTCGGGCAACCTTTTTAATTTTTAAATTCGAGATAACAGTTATTTTTGGTCCCTGGTTAGAACCCAACACAATAATCTAAATAAATGTTAAATTAAAAACGACTAATGCCGAATGCCATTTAAACAGGCCGGTCATACTGAAACTTGTGTACAGATATTCGGTTTCCGATTCTGTCGACAAAATAAAGAAAATATAAGTTTTACATAATCCTTTTAAAGCGAAACTACTTCTGCGCTCGAGTCTTTACTTATTTTTTAATTACAATGACCGAGTTGTATGGCCTCCAGCTCCATAGGAAAGGAGAAATTTACCGAAATAATAGTGACTCAATAAAAATTTTACTTGCCCTTGCCAGTGGCCAGGGATCTACGAGAAATAATCTACTTACTTTATGACGACAGACAACTTCGTTTTTCAGGCGACTAGGGGATATTAGGACATTGATATGTGTCTTAGTAGCGGGCTTTACACAAGCCAATCTTAAAATAATTATTTTCTGTCGATTTTAAGTTTCATATGGAATAAGTTAAGGCCGGGATAAATGTTCTCTTCTCATTTTTTCTAACTAACATCACTCGGTCAAAGTTGATATTTTTGAAATACGTGCGCTTTGCAACTTTTTGCATATTTATATGAACATAGGTACCTAGAAAGAAGTATGAAGACACCTACATATAATAGTAATAAATCACCTTACTGGCGCCTCGGGTTTTCAATTAGCTCTGACTTCTATACTTCAATGTAATTTAAAAATGTCCCTCTCAACTGGTCTGCCAAATTGACCAGATGTGCCTGAACGCTCAACGGCAAAACGCTTATCTGTTCAGTAAAATCTCTCTGGTAATCGCAGTCTTGCAACAATGATGGCTATTGTACAGAAATTGAATTTCTATGTACATTATAAACAAACGCCCACAAATTGCGGCATATAAATTTTAAAAGAGAAATAAATATATTTTCGTAGCATACTTCTAACAGCAAAAAATTTGTTGCTTGCAAAATAACTCACGCGCATTGTCACGAGACAGATACA
This sequence comes from Rhagoletis pomonella, assembly GCF_013731165.1. Classification (NCBI taxonomy): domain Eukaryota; kingdom Metazoa; phylum Arthropoda; class Insecta; order Diptera; family Tephritidae; genus Rhagoletis; species Rhagoletis pomonella. The sequence goes on from NW_023458556.1 coordinate 28,741,669, forward strand.
TCAGGAACACAATTCGTTACGTCGCCGCAGTGTAATATCAGACAGTCAAATTGTGATGCCTCAATTCGTTAGAAATCTTTTTCACTGCACCTAAGCAGCACCACGACATTTTCCTACGAATAAGATGTCACCAAAGTTGCGATAAAAGAATTCTCTTAACGAAATTGTTGAAATTGAAAAGTAAAAACAAAAAACTGCGAAACTGAAAAATACCATTAAATGAGTCCTAACAATAATGAGGCATTGTTTTGCCAACACCACGCACAGCGGCGTTTCGGAAACAATGCAATCGCAGACCACCAAAGTTAAAATGCCATGCATATCTCCCATTCGACTAAAACTCTCAAATAACCACCCGCAATCCGTCTATTCACCTTTTTGTTGTTACGCGTGCTATTAGTAAAAATTGTCAACATGACGTCCATGCAATGCTTATGCAACAACAACAACTACTGGTTTGAAACATTTGCGCACTTCTGCCCAACTGGCAAATGGCAAACGTATAGTTATCCTGGTAGCATATCCTCGCGCCTATATGTAGCAATGCTGCTATGGTGTTTTGGTTATATCGTTCTCAATCTTTTGTTCGTTTGATTGTTTTATTTTGGTTGCACTGTGGTCAAAACATTGCCAGCGAGGGACAATGCGAAGACCTCACAGGTAACAAGCAAAACAATACTAAAAATGACAAACAAATGAACATTCAAGCGACACTGAGTTACATTTTAGCAAAGGAATGCTGAATGCCTTCTTAAACCTATAAACGTAATACATACTGGAATAAAGTATTGTTTGAACCTTTAATATGTATCTATGGGACTATGAAGGTTTCGGAAATGTCAACTTCTCCTAAAGTCTTGAGGCCCCGATATTTTGAGACTATCTGGGTAAACAGAAACTACAGAACTGTGAAGTTACAGAGCTGTATATATCGGTATCCGAATGAGAACTAGATACAATTTTTCTAGGACCAGATTATGTCTCATTTTTGTTGAGAACCATGCGATTCTTAACTGGTTTTAAAATCTTGTGATGGATAACTACTTTCACTGTCTGCCGGGAAGGCTCTGTTATTTACTTTATTTTAAGCATTTTTAAAGGCTCAGGACCCAAATATGCATATGTAGACTAGCTTAGGTCACACAACCGTCACTTTCTGGCCTATCGCCATTACTGTTCTAGCTCTGGTCACAAGGCATAACAGCTTAAATAGGGTGATAAACGTATAAATTCTTACACATTGTCTTCAGGAGGATGCCTTTGCGTTCAAAATGAATAGAGACAGCAAATTATCTCTCAACTGACATAATCGTCGACGACGAAAGTAAATAAAGACGAGAGCACTCCTAAGATACGTTATCAAAACTGTGCTTGGAAAATTTTCTTTTTGGTAAAGCAAAGGATCATTCAACGGGTCTTATCAAAAACTAACATAGGACTTAAAATCATCATCTGGAGAGTAAAAACTTTAAATCAAATCGATCATGTTGCAAGCTCAATAGATGCGAAAATATCAAAAGTAGCCAGTTATTAACACCAAATACAGACAGGTTCTTTCGAACTTTGTCGTTTAATGTATTCTGTGGGGACGAAAATAGAAAACAAGAATAACTTCTTCATTAAGTTTACATATCGTATGGGATCAGAATGTCTAAGTATGCGGCACTTATTCAGCACCTCAGTCTAGAGTTTTTCTAATCAATCGACACGTTTTCTGAGAAGCAGTAATACAACATACTTCGAAAGACACTACTTAGTTTGTAGCTCAGGGTTGTGTTTTCAGGCCAGATGGCACTTGAGTCTATTTTAAGCTAGGTGGCTTCTGAAAATTTGATGGAACCATTTTTTAAAGAGTACAAACGAAATTTCTAATATCCAAGCATGAAATCCGGCCCCTTGTGCCAAGCCGACGCATTCTAAACCGGTTTTATTTTTTAACACAACAAAACATGTACTCGCTTTTTATATTGGAAAAAAAGGTTGACTGAACAGCAGGGTGCTCCAAGAAAATGTTTTTAAATGTTAAGCCTCTACCCCCTCGTTGATATTAAAGAATGCTAAAATAAAAAATTGGGTATTATTATTAAAAGTCTCCTGAAGAGATAAAAGTATTGGTTTTCAAGAATTCTATACCGTTTATACGAAAAAGTGTTTTTCCCCCATATAAAATACATGGACTACTTCATGGGCTTTGAGGCAGATCAAAATCTATACATTTTTTTTACAAAATAATTCGGGCATTATTTTTTCCATTTGGAAAATACTGAGGGAGAGAGCTTAACATTTTAAACTTTTTTACAACGCATGTACTAGTATTTTAGGACCACCCTACCGAAAAGTAAACTCTGAGCTGTTGTACGCGGTAACTGGTAGCAGTTAGGAACCCAATGTTTATACACGTAATGTGGTACTTTGTTCTAATTCTGTTGATACAATTACTTTTCTGAAATGCGGCCATTTTAAAACTGGGTTTTGAGAGTCGACCTTTATCAAGAGGAACTGCACCGAATCACAGAGGGGCAAACGCGAAATTTACAATAATTTCTAGAGCATACAATTCTTGACAGATTTTAATTTTTTTTATTGAAAGATTATGAAATTCTGAAGAGCTTTAAGAAGCTACTTTTTAAATTTGTATTTGGTAAAATAAATTTTTTTACCGCAAAGTCCAGAGAAAGTAACAGTTTTGAAGAAAATCGGTTCCTGTTAATTAACGTTGCATAATAAACATAATAAAAACTATGTAGTTGAAAACAATTATAGGGTTCCTTTAAAATTAACGAAAAATTCCCCAATTTTTTTTTTAGTTTTTAGAAACAAATTAGGCATGCAGTTTTATAGCCTATTAAATTATAGTGCAATGAATTTTAATATTGTTTATTGTTGACAGGCGACAGGAACATTTTACGTACACATTTATGTGGGAGTAAATGCCTAGGTACTATTAGAATTCAACGTCAATTCTTAGTGGGAATGCGCCTAAATTGGCAACTATGTTTGTCTCCGAGCGGAAGTATGGGACTTTGTATATACGCCCTGCTAACCTAGCTTAACCTGCATAATAAGGCCTACCCACTACAAACAAGCAAGGACTATCTTCCTCACGGGAGTGGTAAAATTTTGGCGATTTTTTTTTATTAAAAATCGGGTCTTTTCATGATTGATTTTTTTTTTACTAAAAAATATTTTACTCGTCTTAAACGAAATATCTTTTTATGTTTGTTCCCTTGATGTCCATGAAAAACAAACCTGTCGGCTTAACAACTGTTGTACTATTTGTTTAAATTCCACAATTGCTTTAATTGAGTGCCCTACTGAGACTTCCTGCTTCGAAGCAGATATTGTTTAGCTGTAAATAAAGTCATGAAACAATGGAATTTCAACAATGAAAATTTTAGCAAAACTCATTGCATAGCAATTGACCAGCCACAAATGTATTCCACGGCTATTGAAAAGAACAATTCGATTTTTATTTACTGTAGAATTTAACATTAATTTGCAATTGAATGAATGAGCATACATGAGTCAAATATTTACAAACTTCCTTTCAAATGAACAATAATAATTTAGGAAAGGCACCCTTTGGCGTGTGCTGCGCATGCGCGCAGTATGCAAACAGTTTCGATATTTCCATTTGATGGACATATTTAGCTAGAAACAATGCGCTGTGTGGGCATGACTATTAAACCAAAATATGTATATATAAGAAAAATTTCAAACACAAATTACGACCAGTTCGAAGGCGACAAGGTTGAGTTTGACAACACTGTCAATGGCTGATATTGGCACTGTTCATGCTGACCACAGCTGTGTGGCACAGTTTGCGGTTCGAAGTTTGTTTGCGCCTTTGGTTTCTTGGCAAAACAACACAAACAAATATGTGTGCCAGGTGTGCCAGCCAAATCTATTCTAATGATATCTACCTTAATTTCCCCTAAGGGAGTTGTCAACTTAATTTCCAAGGAAATGAAAATCAAATTTGGCGCATACGATGGCGTATTGCGGTTTTTTTCTGCGCTGCGAAAGGGAGTGTAGTAAAATTTTTCCATTTTTCCATTTTTCATTTAACGACACAAACAAAAGGTGGAAAATAACCGCCAACCGCATACACTGCGAGCTGGAAGCGATCATTAGAAATGGAAATACATATATTTTTTAGACACAAATTCATACGGTGCAAATGCAAAAGTTGTCGCCGCCGCCAGTCACCGTGTGGCACTTGGCATATGTGCCTTATTTACAAATGGGGCATGTATACATACATGCATACATACATGCATACTCATAAGTACCTGCATGTCCTTTGCACACATGCTTCTCTGTACGTGGCTTGAATTTCTACTGCGCCTGCGCGCATGCTGGCGTCGCCAACAACGGCTGCAATATATCAGCAAAACTATTTGTTGTTGGTGGCGTGCGTGTGCCACAGGCGTGATGCCATCTTGCCACTTCACCGCTGATAGGCGGCAGCTGCTCTGGAAGTGCATAAAATTTGCTGGTGTGCCTCCATAAGCGCGCGTCTGCATCACATCAACAACATACGTATGTATGTCGTTCCAAGCCAAATTGTTGTTGGCGTACAAATGTACATATGTATGTATAGTTCATACGCAAGTACTCGTCTACCACACTTAACTATTCACTTTCGGTTTTACTTTATTTTATTCATAAAGTCTTCAAAATTGTATATTAAACTATTTGTTGTTGCCATTTGGCGTGCGGAAATTACGCACGTAAACTGTTTTTAATAAACGCATTAAGTGTTGCAACAATGCCATTGCCACTGCCAACATATATTGCCATAATACACGTAACAGTGGCAGTATTTTAGTTGAAAGTACGTAATTTTAAATTTATCAACTCCCCAAAGTGGCTTCTGTTGCTCCTCTTACACTTCGCTGTTTGCTGCTGAAAGCCGGCTTTTTACTTGTACCATCGGCCAACGGTACTTGCGGCCAAAAAATTTAATTTAATCATCCGATCGTGCTGACTTTTGCGCGAAATTTCACGCGCGCTCCTTTTCCACTGTTGCTTTTATTTTGTTGTGGCCGCGCTGAAGTATTTCAATAATTTCGTCCACAATCTGTAGCGTGTTTCACAACTTACTTAGGTGCAGCATTTTACTTATTTATATTTTTTTTTTGGCTTTTCGTAAGTAATATGTATCGTAAATCAGTCCATTTGTTCATGGGGAGACTCGAAGTGCTTACAAATATTTTGAAAATGAAGTACAGTCGGACTCCTCTTTAACGAATTACTCTATAGCGAAGACCTATTTCTAACGAAGCTACTTTAAAGACACAGCGATTATTTGTTTCAGTTTTTTCATAGACCTCCATAGCGAAATGGGTTCAAGCACATATACAGACTTTTTCCTTCCAAATAACTCTTCTATGGCGGATTTATTCAAATGCAGCGCATGAGCTCCAGAGACCGAATGTAAATTTTGCAGTTTATGAAAAGAAAACTCCATATATGTATGTATATGCACACAAAGAGTATAAGAAGGTATCGCCTGAGAACTGATTTACTTCTTGCCTAGCACTTGCTGGCTCTTTGACTGCTTTAAGAGCCAAAATCTGCCCATCCCTGATTTAGCCGATGAGATCTGCTTAATGAGACAGAAAAACTTGACTTGAAGGAAAGAAAAGTCGAATGGGTTAAGTAAATTGTCCTTGAATTTTTTCGAGACAATTTTATTAACATTGAGTAGCCAGACCCATATGGTTTATTATTTTCAGTGTGGGTAAGTTAAGCATTAAGTAGCTACAGGCACTACCAGCAACACAATTGGACCCTTTGTGTGAGATCTCGAAATCCCTACTCCTCCTTGGACAAGTTCGTGGTGCCAACGAATCTGAGCAGTTGTCGTAGGATTTAGTTCGGCGTTGCTTTAAAACGCTTAAAAAATCGTTTGTCCAAATTTTTGGTCATCTTCTGCATAATGCAATACATTCACACAGTAGATTTCAGTTAGCAGATGCAGTCTCTTCATCATTAATGGGACTTATACAAAAGTCACTGATTCTCACACATGCGCTCGGCGCTAGAATGAGTGATCGAAACATGGCGATCTTCCAATTGCTGCAGAATGTGTGGCAAGCTATAAAAAATAGCAATCAACAGATCGAAAAAGATCGACGAGCGCCAGCGATCGGCTTTCCTAAAGCATTTTCCAGAGCTTGGTTAAAAAACTCCAAATGGGCTTTCTTGAATAAATTTATTTCGCAAAAAAACTGTTTTCTCCCTTTAAAAATATTACTTTAGAACAAGTAATCTCCAAATAAGCATTGAAAAAATTTTACAATCAGCTCGTCGTGACCATCTACTTATTATCTTTCAATAAATGAAGCAAAATGTTCCTTAAAATACTGGCGGGAAAATAAATAGTGACGCGGCATTTAACAAGTTTTGGTAAGTGATTCCGAACTTCAAGCTTTATAAAAGGATTAGGGAAATTCGACAAAGTTTAATTAAAATTTCAAATTTTTTAATCAGAATTTTAGAAAATGTGGTATGCAGCTTTGTAGCCCAATAAATTTTAGTATAACCAAGTGTAAGTTTGAAGTATCTACGATTTACCGTTGATTTTTGGAATTTTTATTTGCTGATGGTGGCTTGCATATGTATTCGACAATTTTTTTATATGGAGGATAGTTATGAAGATTTGTTGAAATTCGCCAAAAGTTTGAAATTTTAACTAACATTTATAAAAAAAAAAATAAACAAAAGAAAATGAACCCAAATTTTTTTAAATGTTAACCGAGAAACTACCTCAGCGGTGGTGTGGAAATAAGGTTTACGGCACATCCCGTACATCGCTATGCCTATCGCTTTCCCGGCCGTGATCTAAGCGTCGTACAAAAAACTGCAGGTACAAAATTTGTGAAGAATTAAATTCTCTACAACCTTGGAATTTCAATATGCTATGTATTTTCAACAGAAATTGTCAAAAAATGGCGAAAACCGTGAGAATGTAAAATTTTTTCGCAATTTTTGCAATTTTTTTTTCAATAAAAAATGCTATTTGTAAAAAACCTTCTATATAACAAATGTGGGAAATTAAATTCTCTACTAATTTGTATTGAACCATTTTTTACCAAAAATGCAAAATAAGTTTGCAAATACAAAAAACTCAAAAAAAATAAATAAAATCCTCGATGGCGGAATGTTCGTTGCAAATGAAATTTAGGGGTAAGACTGTGGATCCAGGATCTACGTCTGTATCATAAAAATTGCTGTTACAAATTTTTTTTTAAGAAAGAGTATAATTTTACTGGGGTACTTTAAATACCTGAAATTTCTGCCAACAAATTTTTAGAATAGCTTAATTAAAGATTTCAAAGCGTAACTGATTTGTTCACAAAAACTAACTGACATGTTTTTACAGCTCTAAACAATGGCAACAAAAGAACCTTATAAACGTTAGTTAACCTTTCCACTAAATTGATCAGCAGGACAATGGCTGGGAACTGTTTTGTTCTCAAGCAACAAAATAATTTCATAGGTCCTGAACTGATCCTAACATATTACGTATGCAGTAATCCTTTCACTTGCGTCAATCTTGCAGACCATTTCTTTTACATACTTTGTCTGAGAGAATCGCATTCGTTATAGTTAGCAATAAAATTTTCTGCATCAATTGGGAATTGTTATTCGAAAAATAACATAACTTATATTAATGTTTCTAAAAAATAGAAAATCTGTAAGATGCAGTTTAATCCGCAATGGGGAACATAACGCAGCGTCTACCATTGCAGCCAGTCACTTACATATTTTGAATGCTCGAATGGGACGTGTGTTCGCTGCGCATGCGCTGGATTAGCTACTACGTAGCTGGCCCTTTACTACAAATTCCAAATTCTATAGTACCCAAATGCTCCTTTGCTCTCGATTTTAAGATACACACACCCGCCCGCATTACGCTCTCTGCATATCCTTGTCGCTCAACAAAAGCGGCAGCAACGTGAAAAAACAAAGCGCGGTTAAAATTAATGTGCATCCTTATGCAGCGTAGACCACCCGCAATTTTGTGTTCCCAAACAGACAGAAATATTTTTGTTCGGATTTTTTTTTCTTTTTTTTTTTTTTGTTAAAGAATGTGTACAACATTGCACGGTTATTTCTCTTAATTGGAGCAACTACTTAGATCTGGCCTACTTTACATATCAAATATTCGAATGTATGTATGTATTGTTAAGGATCATTGCTTCATCTTGATCCTGTTAATTGTTTAATCATTCTTGATAGTCGGTCGCATCAAAGTTGAGTCGTCTCGTTCAGCTTTTATCTCGATGCAGGCGTTAGAAACAGCAGTCTTATCTTGATCGCGACAGTTTCATTTGCCACCGAATATTATGCCGACGGTATTTTTTTTTTGTTTAATTTTCAAACGCATGCGCATGCATGTAGGATATTTCTTTCGTTTGATTGTAAGCGCATCTCGATATTCTTTTGTAGGCTACAATAATATAATTAAGTGTCGTATGTCGAAAAAAATATGCGAGTTTAAAAATATGCAGACAGCAAAGCGTTGGAATTGATCATTTCGGGATAGCTCTGGTATTTCAGTTCGATTATGTACTCGTATGTACACTGGAAAATTCTTTTTAGAAAATTTTATATTAAAATGGTTTTCAGAATGTTCCTTAAGTTGCTTTCAAACTCAGAATTTATGATAAAGAGTGAATCCAAGTGCTTAAAATAGACCTTTTCGATACATATCGAACCTAACCCCCAAAATAACGTAAGCGAGGATGGAATTTTTGGGCGGGAGGGCGAAAACAAAAATATCTGGCCTGGATTTCAGTAAGAATCCCAGCAAGAGATATCAATCATTTGACTTCTGTATTCTTTAAAAAGCTACTAAGGCCTTTAAGTCTTAAGAGCTTTATTGGCTAGATTTGTCCTGCTAATAGATGGTTTGGCATCTGTCAGCTCAGCATATGCTGGACGAAAACCTTAGTGTGTGTGGTGGCTAAGTTCTTCTGACTATGGGTAGCTTGGATGTGGTTCGATGAGCTCTTAAAGCTAAACATAAGGACGTAGGGATTTCAACTGGCGATTGTTTATTTGGAATTCCTTAAGGCAAAGCTCAACATCAGCTCAATTCCGCACTGTAATATCTTCAAGCAAAAATTATCAGGTTGAATTATCTCAGCATATGTTACTTGTCTGTCCAGTTTACGCTAGCTTTAGCTTTAAACATCTTGGATCTGACTTTTTGACTTTTGATGAAGTTTTGAGGAAAGATAATGGTCGCTTGAGGAACTGCATTATGGAATCGGAGCACGTTTTTTACCACCTTAATTCCGATTCCTATTTTACTCCTCTCCCAATCCTTAAATAGTATTTCAAAGGACAGCTTTTAATTAACCAGGCCAAGTGTGTGGTTACGTGCAGTTATACCACCTAAGCTACTTTATTTTTATTCCAAGAACCCACTACAGCGTCCCTACTTTATTCAAAATTTGTTTAATATAAATATCGTTAGCTACGACTTTATCCCATCTTTCGGGCAACATACGGATTCCAAGTTGAAAAATTTCTTCTTTTTGAGATGATCCGGATGCGATTCGATTTTTTTTTTTTTTCCTAAAAATGGAATTTCTGATCGGCCAGGTATTGAATCACCTCCCGAATTGAGTTTTAATCGGGAAGAGAAATACCTGTTGAGTACAGCTGGCTCCCATGAAACTGAGCTATCTACGCCACTGATCGTCATTTGCCAGTTATGGTTTCGTTACGTTGAAGTAGCCCGTAGAACATAGCGGGTTGTTTTAGTGGATCCACTTTTATTCCTTGGCAAGATTTGATACAAAAACACGGCCGATTCCCCGATCGGACCGGTTGTTTGCACCATGAAAAAACCGCATTTGTGGTCACTAGGCTTGAGTTCATACGGAATCCAAATCGTTGTGTTTGCTAAATACTCATGACCTTAAGATGTTGTGTAATTGCTTTTTGAGTCCCTCCTAAGATCACAATGTCACCGCAAACTTAACTGCCCTCCCTTCACGCTCTTTGCAGCTGGAGTAAAAGTCATTAATGCCTATCTCCTTTGCAAAGTTTCGCCAGATATTTACAGAAAGTGTAGTGATCCGTCCAGATCTGCTGTAGGTACGACATGTCAAAAAGCATTGGCATCACCGCTCATGCGAACAAAGCCGTGGATATTACACCTAGAGCTTTATCTACTGTAGGGACCATCAACTTCGTTTCCAACCCATATAAACAAATTTTGTTGCTGTGGTTTTTAACAAAAAAGTGACTTGAAAACTTGTTTTTACTCTTAAACGCTGTTCACATGAGGCTATTTTAGAGGCGATTAGTTGAATCAAAAGTTGTCTGCCCCCAACGTCAAATTTTACTTTCCAGTGTATAACTGAAATGCAGACCAATATTAAACACACATATCAAAAATACAATTTCAACAAAGTAAATGCAAAATATGTGCGCACATCTTAAAAAAATAAATAATCACCGATTGGTGCTCGTTAACCAATTTGCCAATTTGCCTGACAACAACAAATAAATCCGACTACTGAAGTCGACATTTGGCGTAACGATCATAAAGTGAGTAGGCAAATTAGTAAAGAATTGTCGCGGAATTTGTAAAAGAAGGCTGTGAACTGCCAGCCATCGCGACGGCAATCACTGAAACTGTGCTACTGCGACTGCGCGGTGATCAAAAAGGCAAATCAGTTAAGAATCAACGCCAATTGGTTTAATTCAAATTGGTTGGAGAATTTTCGTGAATAAACACAAATAAATGAAACCAATTTGGATTATTGTTTATGGGCAGTAGCTTAAGAGACAACAGCAGTTGGCTAATTTTTTGCAAAGGGAACACATTTGTTGTATACAAACCTCATGACAGTGCGAAACGAATTGGAAAGAGTTATTCACTTTAGGTTGCTGGAAGGAAACATATGGTTGAAATTGTTGGAGAGGTCGACGGTTGCAGTAAGCGATACGGGGCACTTGAAGGAGTGTTGAAAGGTTTCACAGAAATATTTTTGATGTATGCACTTATAATTTTTTTTTTCGAGAGAGAAAATCAAGCCATACAAGAAATTGTAGGACTCAACAAGTGTTGCAAATGCTTAGAAAAATATTTTGTTATGCTTGTTTTTGCTGGACTATGAATGTTTACCGAGCGTGTCGAGGCATTCGTGCCACACTACAACTCTTTCAAATTTAAGTCATTTAACGGGGCACAACCCACAAAAGCAAACATACATACAAAATAGAAGTTGAATAAACAAAGAAGCCTAGTAGATAAATCAACGCGTTTAGAAAGAAAAGGAAGCAGACAAATTTCTCAAGGATGACACCATTGAATGACACTTCGTTTGACATAAATTCAAATTTATTGCAAATGCACGCGCCAAATTCATGAAAACCCGACAATATTTTTGTGTTTCTTCGTGGGAAAAACAATATAAGCAAAAGAGGCTTAAGCGGTTTAGGACACACATTGTCAAAACAAACGGACTGGTGAACGGGGGAAGGAGAAATAAAAAGCCAAAAAGGAAACAAAAGAAAAAGGATTTATGAGATGATTTTGACATTGTGTGGTTTCCAAGCAATTTTTTCCTAGTTCATTGAAACTGTGGAAATTCATTCAAAAACTGTCTTTGTCGATTAGCGTGGAAAATCTTCTGGAAAATTATACCAAAACGGAAGTGAATACTTCAGCTCATTCGAAACTTTGTTTTAATGTACATAAGTACATCGTATCCTTCAAAGGACTACTATTTTCACAGATATTATCATGAAAGTGACTGCCAACTCCCAGAAAAACGTAGAACAGATAAATCGCAATCGAAACCAGTAGCAAGCCCAAGTAGTTGGAATCGGAGACATTTCACCATAAAAGTGATCTGCATATTTTTTTTTTCTTTTTTTTAACAAGAAAATTTTTTAAAGGTATTTATGTGTCGGTATGTATGTTATATGCACGTGAAACACTTCGCGGTAGGTAGAGCAACACCAGAACTTGGTCTATTGCTTTTCCAACGCCTGCACGCGCATGCGCAGCGCACTGCCCAATGAGCAGGTCTTTCCTTTTTGTTTTATTCCTTAATTATGCACACATTTTTGGACTAATGGACAGTTTTTGAAAGCAACAAAAAAAAAGAAAAAGGTAGACTGCTGCTCATTTTGCAGCCATGGCGCAGCATGCCAGCCAGAAAATTGAGTTGTCTACAAAAAGTAGCGACAAATCAATATAATTAGTATTGCAAAAGCTGACACTAAGCTGAGGATTACAAACGGATTAGACTTTTTACATTTACTAGTTGCCAAAATGAATTCAAATAGATCATATTTCTTTTCAGCAGTAATTTGACTGGACAAGCAGAAAGGAATAAAAATAAAAAAAATAGTCCATACACTTTCATATACCTAAATTTAAACAAAAACAAGTAAGAAAGTCTAAGTTCGGGCGGAGCCGAACAGTAAATACCCGGCGCACGTATTAAATATATGTTTTTCACCTTACCGAAAGCTACCGCTACATGGTAAGCCGGGGCGTATCAATTTTGAGTAAATAAGAGTCCTTAGATTTCGAAATTTTGAAGTTTCAAGCAGTTCTGAAATTTACCGTTATATGTAAAGCGGCCTCAATTTTAGTCCGCTTTCAATAATTTTCAACGTTTTGCTTTTATGTGGCAAGCACAATAACCATACCGAGTTTGGTACAAATTGGTAGAACGGTTACCGAGATACATATATGTGACCATAAGTGGGCGGTGCCACGCCCATTTTCCAAATTTTATCACAAACGCATTTTTTGGTTAAGAATTGTTGCAAACATCAATTTTGAATACATTAGCTTTATTCTTTACTGATTTATCGAAGATTTTGTATTTCTCTAAATTACCGTTATATGGGATGTGGGCGTGGTTATTATCCGATTTTAAAAATTTTCGGCCATTTGGTATGTTGTGCGAAGGCCAACAACTGTGCCAAGTTTGGAAGAAATTGGTGCAGCGGTCACCAAGATATACACATGTAACCATAAGTGGGCGTAGCTACGCCCGTTTTCCAAAAATTTATAATATTCTTATTTTTCGTCTGAAAATTATTGTAAATATCAATTTTGAGTGAATTATCTTCAGTAGTTACTAAAATATCGCAGTTTTCGTATTTCTGGGAATTACCCTTATATGGGAAGTGGGCGTGGTTACAGTCCGATTTCGCCCATTTTCAATACCAACCTACCTTTGATAAATGGAAACTTACATACCAAATTTCGTTCAGATATCTCAATTTTTGCTCGAGTTATCATGTACACGGACGGACGGACAGACAGACATGGCTTAATCGATTTCTCTTTTCATTCTGATCATTTATGTATACATTTGTCTATATCTATCTCGATTCGTTTTGGCTGTTACAAACAACCGTTATGTGAACAAAATTAATATACCCTTGTGCACAAGTGCGCTCGGGTATAAAAATAGAAAAAATGTTTAACTAAAATAGGTATACGAACAGCACTAAGATTTGTGGATCTACTCTAATTTGAATGACAAAGCGAAAAGAATTGGCCAAGGGTCATTTTTGACCTACACAGTTAAAACGAAAAACAAGCCCAAAAATAAGCGAATCGTAACAAATCGCGGCGCATTCGTAAGAATCCAGTGACTTTAGAAGCTTCAGTTTTACGTTACGTTTACGTGCATTATAACTACTTGATTTCATTTTACATATTAGATAATTAAGCGGCAGTTCACTCCGTTTCGTTACCTCTATTATAACCCGGTCCTAACGTCGCTTTGGCATCCAAAAAGACTGACACACAGGACTTGACTATTATTTACAGGAAGTACATGCGGACGTACGAGGAAGTAAGAACATTTTAGTGGCAGAGACTAAATGTATCTGGAATCGGGGTCCCGTAAACGTATTCAAGGATGGATCGGAGCTGAATGGGAGGAGAAGGGGTAAGAGTAAGAGTAATGGTAATGAGTAAGGCTGAATATCATCGATGACTCTTACTGTACCAGCTGCTTTGGAGCTTTGTCTTTGAGAGCCTAAAGTTCAATCACCTTGAGTCGCACTTTTTTCACATTCCCAGTGAGCTTTCGGGGATAAATTCGTGGTGAACACGGAGCGTTTTTCGTATAAGAAGCCTTAGGTATCATCGCTCTGTTCCTAGTAGTAGTACTTGCGTTTTGTATCGAAATCTTAAGGCAACAGGAGACCAAGCAGAAGGTTCTAGATCAGGCCAAGATCAGTAAAAATCAGTGCTGCGAAAATTAATCTTCCGAAAAGCAATCCAGAAAAAATAAACGCAGGATTGCAAGGGTGATACAAAACCACAAGGCAAAAACAAAAGACTGTAAGTTCTGCAGAAATTTTCTCGGGAATGAGTAAAGACGCGATTGTGGAATAAATAGGTAAAGAAAGCCGAGATTTACCCCAGTTACTTCCACTTCGGTCAAATATTATGCTGGTCGATTAGCCTGATGCAGAATCTGCTGCGTTTGGTAATACCAAAACCTTCGGAGCCAGGTTGTACATTATAAATGCGTACCTGCCAAAAGCTGCAGGTGTGTAGATGAAAAGATTAGCGCCCAAAATGAAGAACACCAACCTGCGAAATGTCTTCAGAGGTAACAACAGTGTTGCCATTTTAGCCCTTTGGTGGCTAGATTTAGCTACCACATTCTTTTTTTGGCCACATAAATTTAAAATTGCCCCTAGCCCTTTTTTTAGCCCTTTGGAGAATTTATTCATACTGGGCATGAAAAAGTTGTTTCCGTTTAATTTGATCTAATTTTTTTGCCTTTTTTTGTTCCTTACGTTTTTATACATACATACTGTAAAAGTGTTAGGGCAGTTTTTTGAACTTATCTATTAACGATTTAACTATAGTTTAAAATAGATAAGTTAACAGCCCTTAGGGCCATTTTAAACTCAGATTAAGTAAACTGAGTCTAAATTGAACAGCTGGCTGACATTTGATTGGCTGATCTTAATTTACACTAGCCAGATCGGGTGTTTAAACTTAGGTTAAGCCACGGCCGAGCACTGAAAAACTGGCCCTTAATATGCTTCATTTGCTAAATGTGCTGCTGGTGCGACTTCAAAAACCATTCGAAAATTTTTTGGCGGAAATTTCTCGCACTATATGAGTCAAAGCCGTGTTTGTGGAATATTAAGTTCACGATATTGCAGTTGTGAATTAAAAAAAAAAACAATGTTTAACAAATTTCGGCCTATTATACAAAAAGGTTTTAGGTTTCATAAAATATTAGCTTTTTTCCAGAGTTCATTGTTTTTCTATACCATTACTTATTGAAAATGTTTGCGTGCATACTTATATATGATTATGTAAGTAAGCAATTTTAGCTACCATTTTTAGCCACAACGACCTTTTTTTTAGCCCTTTTTTTAAAGGAATTTGGCTACCATTAAAAATGCTTCGCAGCAACACTGGGTGAGAAGACATGTAAACTGGTAATCTTCGGGTTTAAATTTCCAGTCACTGCAGACTATCGAAACAGTGCTTAACGATACAGGGTTCGTAGTGCTTCAATGCATCTGCACAAGAGCAGGTAAACAAGACAAAAGACGAACGCGGCTTATACTCTACCTGACAGAGTTCCTGAAATATTGGAAGATTTCATCGAGATGGTAGTTGTAAAGACGAGACCAGAAGGGTGCTGGAGGTGGTTGGAAAGTGATAACTTTAACCCACTATATGTGTACATAGAAAAACTGCGATGAGTCCCTAAAATATCTGAACCACTGAGTTTGACAAAACGTTCACCATACTTGATGACGGTGGTTCCACAAGCCCCTCTGTCTTGCACATCAAGTTCTACGCCACAAAAGTTCTTCAAACTGCCCTAAGTTGGCTGTACTTATTCTTTTATTTATTTTATTTTAATTTTTTTTTATTGACTTATACGAGTTTTTAGATGCCTCTAGCAGTTGCTGCCTCTTAAAAATCAACACGAAAGCAACAAAATAATTCCCTCGCTCAATGCAAATGTCAATAAGGAAATGTTCTTCGTTTGCGCTTGTCAGCGTTAAACACGCCACATAAATTGCATTATCGCCGATCAGCGTAAAGATAATTCAAATCATGTCACTGCGATGCGCATTTGATACATTAAAGCCAATCAGTTGATGGCGTTGCAGTGGCTGTAGTGGGCCTCTTATCGATATAGGCTGATTGGCTGGAGTGCCTGACAATGGCGAACTTGCTTGTGGCTATGAGGAGGTGCATGCACAGCTACAAGCGATTTGAGCAACCATTATCGCGGCGCGTTACAAGTAAATCCTCATCAGCGTTGCCATAGTTAGATAAAATGTATAACCTTATCACCAGTTGCGCGATAATGCGATCAAATTGCGAGCATGTATTGCTTAATATTAAGAAGTCAATGAAGTGTTGATGTGTTTGTATGTATATACTAGTACGTACATATACAAGTATTTATGCGATTGGGCATGCAATGCGCCAAATTGATGCCATTTTTGTTTGAGCTTTTGCCCGCTGATGAGATAAACGATTGCGATTACATTTTAATTATCAGCAGCGAAGCGGATTTCACGCAATTTCTTAATTTCTTTGGATTTTACATAAATGCCGAAAACATAATTTTAATTGCGTGTATTCAAGTGACGCCAGCATAATCTGCTGAACATAATGCTGAAGGGGGAGTGCGTGGATGTTATAGATAGCAAAGTTATTGCCTGCTGTTAGTCGCTCGAAAGCCGAACGGCACCCGACTTAGCTGACACATCAAAGAGGGTTAAAGTATTCGTGCTACTTGAGTGAAATGAAATTCATTAGTTGCACACATGTCCTGCGATTCCCTTGCTGTCCTTTATCTGACTCTGTGCAAGCCGTTGTAAATGCCATTTGTGCCGCTTGTGACATTGAGCTCTTCATTAGTGCACAAATGTTGCATTTTTTGTGCCAAATGCTGCACTTTTGCGGTTATTGATGTTATTGTTGTTGTGTTTTTACAAATGCTACATGATTTTGCAATTCCACTTAATGCATTTGCGTGTGCTCAACAAACAACAATTAACACTTGACAATTTGAATGGAAATGTATGTATTTGTGCCTTTTGTAAAATTTCCATCGCTTGAATGAGTGAATGCATAGATCGCTAGCTTGGAGTGAAAAGTTACTAAGTCCACTTTTTGTAAAAACTCATATCTTAATAGAGGAATCAAGAAAAATTTAAATTGCAACGTTTGCAAAAGGATTAAGGTACTTGATTTATTTCTGCTCGTTTAAATTCAATGAAAGGCAAATTCGTGATATCCCAAAGAGGTACAGGAAATTCGATAGGTTCAAAATAATACGAAATATTTTGTTTAACATCGAAGCTTTCTGACTTGTATGGAGTTTTGCGAAATTATTTACTCAAAGTTTATCGAAATATATGAAAAAATTTTAATAAAAGGTTTTTTTTCCTATAAAATTTTAATAAATGAAGTTAGTAACTTTTCATTCTAAACTAGCGATACCTGCTCATATTCCTGAAAATCCCTTTCACGTGTCCTTTGTCTTTCACAATCGCATATCTATGCACATACATATGTATGTATGTCCCATGCGTGTCTTATGCAATATCATTAACACAAAAATTTCAAGTCACTCATTCGCTCACTCACCGCCATACAGCCTGCCCTCCTGCTATTCGTATCAAATGCATTTTTTATGCAAATTTCTTTGGTTTACTTCATTCTCCATACAAAAGATTCGTTACCGCTGTGCCTTAGAAATATTAGCATTCATGAAACCTATTTTCACAAAAAAAAAAAAAAATAATACTTCTCGCTTATTCCAAAGTACTCAAGTGTTTCCTTTCATTACAGCTTAAATGCTTTGCGGTTTTGTATGTGTCCTAAGCATTTTTCTACTCAATCATTGCATCTTGATAGGCAGCATAGCTAATCCATGCACTTTTCTTGTTATTCTAATTTCTTCAGGTTTTCTTCGAGTATATTAAAAGTAAATACTGCAAAGGCACAATTGCGCTGTGGGTGGCAAAATGGAAATTCATATAGTCATCAAACTGGCACCTATTGACGAACTTGTTAGAGATGCATGCATAATTTTTTTAGAATAAAGATTTCTTAACATTAGCTGTGTTTTTTTTTACGCGCCCATACATACATCTACGCTTAACATGTAAAAAAAACAATCATAAACATTTTACCTTTCAAAACAAGTAATTTTGATTTTACCGACAACTATTCATATCGAAGTATCAATTTTTATAAAAAAAGCCCCCCAGATGAAAATTTGTAATAAAAAACCGCGTTATTTTTTATTAAAAATTTTCATTATTTATCGAAAAATCAATTTTTATAAAAAAAAGCGAAGCAGGCGAACATTTATAATAAAAAATCGCGCTACACATTTCAGCATTCTTTGGCTATTTCCCCCTTCGTTTATTTAATGTTTATTATTTTAATAAAGTAAAGCTCGTGTCTAACAAAACCATGTAAGTCAAAATTTCAAACTTTGTACAAAAACTAGGAAGACTCGACAAGTTTCATGAAATTGTTGAGGTTTTTAAATAAAATTTTTAAAAAACATTCTGAGTAGGCCGTTTCGTAGCCCATACAATTTTAGTATAATAAAGTGCAAGTTTGAAGGAGCTAGGACTTGGCGATAATTTTTAAAAAAAATTTTGTGGAAGGAGCTGCTCATTTTCGCAACACAAAAAAAAATTTCGAATCGTACTTTGTATGGAAGAAAATGCGTGAACAAAAAGTCGGTGGTAAGTCCTAACTTGAATTTATTACACCAAAATTTAATAGGCAACAAAACTGCATAGTCAAAGAATTCTACAAAAGCATATTAAAAAGTTTCAAATTTTGATGAACATTTGTTAAAATTCTTCGAATTTTTAAAATCCTTTCTTTTTATAAATTTTCTACAAAGTTCGCAATTTTGATTCCCATTTTTTTAGATAGTAAACTATATTTGCATAAAAAAATAGTATACATTTTCTAAACAAAGAAAAATAGCGCAAACTTGCAAAAATGTCTCTTCCATATTTACATTGTCGCCGCCGTTAGTATTATCCATTATTTTCGGCTTCAATAGAATGTAAGGCAAATCTCGCTTTTTTTAAATAATAGGCAGAAAGAATTGTTATCCTTCGCCAAATTAATAAAAGTCAGTATATCCAAAGGCGTGCTGGATACATATTCTGCAACAATAGGGGTATTCTCTGAGTCTTGCAAAGCCCTTGCATGGTGCACAGATTGCACGGATTGCACGGTTAAAACCGGTTTTCGTATGGGGCAGCTTTGCAAACCATGCAATATGTGCACCATGCAAGGCCTTTGCAAGACTCAGAGAATACCCCTATTGTGTAATTCTAAAGCACTGATAAGCACTGCCTTGC
>NW_023458556.1:28771066-28773667 GCF_013731165.1 Rhagoletis pomonella
TTTTTTCGGGACATTTCCAGATATTTCGAGTTACGCTTTTTAGGATCTTACGAAATTTTGTGGGATTCTCAAGACTTCTTCGCACTTTTCTGAACTAAGTAATGTGGGATTTTTAGAACCATTTCGGGATTTTCACTATTCTCGCGACTACTTCAGGATTCTTGGGGCCATTTAGATATTTTCTTAATTGTTTGCAAATCATCGGGACTACTTTGGGATTTCCGGAACTATTTTAGAATTATCAGGAGAATTTCAAGATTTTCAGGAATATGCTTAGTGATTCTCGGGACCTTTTCTGAATTTTGGGGTCTATGTAGGAAATTCCAGGACTGTTAAGGCATTCTCGGAACTATTTCGAGAAACTCGAGACTATTTCAGCATTCTCGGGACAAAAGTTGGGGCTATTTCGTAACTACTTTTCAATTTTCAGTATTTTCGGGATTCCCGCTACTACTTGAAAGATTTTCGTGACTACTTTTCTGAACCACTTCGTGATTCTAAGGATATTCGGGATCATTTCGAGATTATCGAGACAATTTGGGATTCTAGAATTTCTGCTCTTCAAAAAGAAATGACCAATATACATACATAGCAAGTATACTCTACTATTTTCTATTTAATTAGTCAGGCGCCACATCCTCCATGTCTCAAGATTTATAGCATCTTAAACTCACCATCGCAATCAAATTTTTTGCAATATTCAAATATATTTAATAACAGTACTTCCATATGAAGCCTAACTGCTCTTACCTCTTCGAATATTGCCCAGTTATGGATGTAAATAAATATGTGAGTTGAGCTAGACCCCGCTGAAAAATGGAATCAGCTAGAACTCCCATAGGTATCGGAGCAATGGGAAGGGGAAATGTGAGGTACATTCCATCAAAACGACGAAGTGTTCCCTCAAAAGGACAGGCAGTCTGGATGCAAAATACCTTCTCAGACAGAGAAGGAGTTAATTAGTATGTTACACCGTACGACAGTAAATTTTACACACAAAAAATCAATATTTTCGCGAAACTATGGCTTCAGAATTGTTTTTTAAAGGACTTTGAAATTTAAAAAAAATATGATTACTTCAAAAAAATATTTAAAAAATTCAGTGCAATGTAGGATAACAATAAGGGTATCATATAAAAGAAAAAATTCTGTAGAATTATAATAGAATACATTTTTTGGTGCATAAGGACGAATTGGTATGAAAAATGCCCTTTAAAAATTCTGTCCTTAAATATCCTTAAAAATTTGCAATTTTATTTTGAAAAAATTATTGTAAACTTTTTTGTTTTTGTCCCAACCATATGGTCACCATCGACAATCATTCTGTTCAACCAAGACATTATGAATCTATAATCTTACACGTTTGTAAGTCTATTATTCAAGTTATTTGTATTATTTTCATTACATATTTCTCTGCGAGTCTTTTTGCCCAAAGGCGACTGTTTAAATAAATTAGCACATTTCTTTGTCAATTTACCCTACTGACCTCAATGTAAATTTATTTAACTAATACCATTCTTCAAAAGTAAATTCCCCCTTTTTTATTTAACCTAAGCTCATTAGAAAAAACATCTGGTATCCTTTACAAAACAATCAAACCAACGTTTTCTGGACATTTTTCAAATGTTGTCAGCATACTACCACTCCCACTCCCACTGAAAGGCTACGAATACAGAGTTCCATGAAAAATTGCCCTCACTTGAACCGATTGGAATAACGTTTGCAATGGTCTAATACCGCACCAACTCACACACGCTTCAAGTTACGACCGAACTAATTGTATAACCATGTCAGCGCTGTGGATCATAAGCTGCCTATCATGAGTTACAATAACCGACGGCTACAAAGCGCCATCAATCGCTAACTGACACACTGTATAGGGGGGGGGTGGCAAGGCAGTTAAACAATTTAGCGCCACGAGCGTAAAAACTTGAACAAGACAAACGATCAGCAAAATGAAGATCACCGGCAGTTGATCAGCCAGTAAAGATCACACTGTGATTGCGCCGTCACAATGGAGTTGTAACAAAGAGCAAGTAAACTGTCTCAAACGACAAACGACAGGAGTGGTGGTTGGGGTTCTTTGGAGGAGTTGGCAGTTAGTTGAAAGTAGGGCTTTTTGTGTAGCGATCATCGCTTTTAATATACGACACATTTAGCCACAGGCGTAGCGGCGGCCACAACTGGCAAAGGATGGCCAGCAGTGTAACTTAGACATCTCAAGACTGGCGTTCAAACGACTGACGCACAAACTAAGCTTGAACGTCGTCCTTTCGCTGCTGCTGATGACTTTGGCGGTGATGTCTGCATTTATTGGCATTATTTGTTTTAGTGCACCACGTTTTCTCGGTCTTCTGGGTTGGCCAACTGCAGCATTAGATTAACGTGTATTATCCCGCAGTAAATGCCGCTATTATCAGCAAATTTAATGTCGACCATGCTGAGGGATATGGCCATGCAGCTCAATGCGAAGTAGAGTGGGTTGGCGCACAAGCGCGTACAAAAAACACCGGAAGCGTTTTCTACTAAACACCTTCTTGGAAATTACCAGTCTTTCGGACTCAGTTGACTGATGTGCTTTTCTGCACTGCACCAAAGGTA
>NW_023458556.1:28773677-28774686 GCF_013731165.1 Rhagoletis pomonella
TACAGATGTTTTTGAAAAGGCCTACACGCGTGTAAGAAGGGGAGCAAACAAAAAAAAAACGTCTTCAGCTTTGAAGCTTTAATGAGGTCACAGATACCGGATATGTTAATCAATTTTACTTGTGCGCTTAGATTATAAATACTTACAAAAAAGATAAACATTTGATAAATAATAAATGGTTAAGTTTACACTAAAATAGTACCTTGGAAGATAGTTCTGAAGTACCAACAACAGCCCCAGAAAATATACTGTCGAAAGCTACGTCGAATGGAAAGGCTACACGCCTTTTATCAAGATAAAATTTAATCCATTTAAGGGAGATTGAATGGAAGCCTAGATACTAACACTTTGTGCGACATTCAATTATTACAAGTTACATAAAAACTTTGTTCTTCGAAAATTATTTCCGATATCCAATATGAATGCCGTTTAAATAAAAATAATGCTCATTTACTTCAATACTATCAATTCAATACTATCTGTTATTAACTTAGACATTTACACAAAAGTATATAGAAAATACATACTCGTATTTTTTTGAAGCGCACCTTGGAAAAGTGTACATACGTACATATTTATGTGCACTATATGAAAATTTTATTTTGGTAGAATCTTTGAAATTACTTCTATTTCTATATTTCACATCGCAGAAATAGAATTTCTCACAATTTTGCAAAAAAAAAAAAATCTAAACGTCAGTTTCGATTATCAAATGTTTACCACATTATAAGCAAAGCGAAATTAAGGTGAAATGTGAATCGTTCCATTACAGGAAGAGCATTGGCAAACAGAACAATGTCTTTTCGAATGTCACACGATCGATCTTTCACGCAGCGTTCAAAAGACAGTAGCTCTGTAATACGAGAACTAACAGCTACTTCGTATAAATCTTTTGGTGGCTACGCTCAATAACAAGTCAATAAGTATGAAAGTACATACATACATACATAAATATGTATGTTTGTATGTATGAGCAGAACTATTGAAATTGAAATAGAAGAATCTATTG
>NW_023458556.1:28774786-28775936 GCF_013731165.1 Rhagoletis pomonella
GATCCTAAAAAGCGTAACTCGAAATATCTGGAAATGTCCCGAAAAAAACCCCCAAGTAATTAAAAAAAAACGTTTGCAAATAAAAAGCAAATATATAAAGTGGCGAAAATATAAACAGGGTAGAGACATTTTAGCATTCTTTGGCTATTTCCCCCATCGTTTATTTGATGTTTATTATTTTACGTCTAACAAAAACCATGTAAGTTAAAAATGTTAAGGTTTTTAAATGGAATTTTTAAAAAACATTCTGAGTAGGCCATTTCGTAGCCCATTCAATTTCAGTATAATAAAGTGCAAGTTTGAAGTAGCTAGGACTTGGCGATTATTTTTGAAAAAAATTTTGTGGAAGGTGTTGCTCATTTTCTCCACACAAAAAAATTGTCGATCGTACTTTGTATGGAAGAAAATGCGTGAACAAAAAGTCGGTGGTAAGTCCTACCTACCTCAAACTTGCATTTATTACACCAAAATTTAATAGGCAACAAAACTGCATAGTCAAAGAATTCTACAAAAGCATATTAAAATGTTTCAAATTTTGATGAACACTTGTTAAAATTCATCGAATTTTTAAAATTCTTTCTTTATATAAATGTTCTACCAAGTTTGAAATTTTGATTTCCATTTTTTTCGATAGTAAACTATATTTGCTTAAAAAAATTATATACATTTTCTAAACAAAGAAAAATCGCCTAATCTTGTTGCTTCAAAAGAATGTAAAGCAAAGTTCGCTTTTTTTTCAAATAAAAGGTAGAAATAATCGGTATCCTTTGCCAAAATAATAAAAGTCGGAATTTCCAAAGCCGAGCATGATATATACTCTGCAACAACGTGCAATTCTAAAGGTGTCTTTAGAAAAGTATTATTGATATTTTTTCAGTACATCTTTTTGATTAAAATAAATAAATTTGAAAATAACCTTTATTAAAAACGCTTTTAAAACATTATCAATCAGCGTAAATATGCCAGTAAATCTAACCTTATCACTATAATGCATCTTAAAAAAAGTTTAAATCTTAAAATCACTCACCAATGGTAAATCTCGGTATACATATGTATGTACATATATACATACATACAAATTTTGTTTGCGTGAACACGGCTTCGCAACTCACAGAATAGATAGCACACAAAAAATTCACACTAGCTGCTT
>NW_023458556.1:28776036-28779687 GCF_013731165.1 Rhagoletis pomonella
AAAAATCCCACATTACTTAGTTCAGAAAAGTGCGAAGAAGTCTTGAGAATCCCACAAAATTTCGTAAGATCCTAAAAAGCGTAACTCGAAATATCTGGAAATGTCCCGAAAAAATCCCCTAAGTAATTAAAAAAAAAAACGTTTGCAAATAAAAAGCAAATATATAAAGTGGCGAAAATATAAACAGGGTAGAGACATTTTAGCATTCTTTGGCTATTTCCCCCTTCGTTTATTTGATGTTTATTATTTTATGTCTAACAAAAACCATGTAAGTTAAAAATGTTGAGGTTTTTAAATGGAATTTTTAAAAAACATTCTGAGTAGGCCATTTCGTAGCCCATTCAATTTCAGTATAATAAAGTGCAGGTAGGGATGCAAATTTTCAGAGCCAACATCGATACATCGATATTTCGATGTATCGTAAACACTAACATCGATGCCGAAAAAAATCGCCCTAAAACTATCGATACATCGATATATTCCGATGTTTCTCTTTTTAATAAGTATGTTGCAGGTACTTCATGATTTGCAGGTTTTTACAGGAAGCGGTTAACGTACGCCACCTTCCATAAGGTTTATTAATGGCGAAAACCGCTTTACCTGTAAAACCTGCACATCCTGAAATCAGAGTTGGGCAAAATTTATTCGAATGACGAATAACAAATGAATAAATTGTTTTTCTTGTTATTCGTAAATAATAAATAATTTTGGTTATTCAAAAAAAAATTATTCGAATGACGGATAAATTATGTTATTCTTTATTCGAATAATTATTATCTTCATTAATTATTCGAATAACGAATAAAATAATAATAAAACAAGTAATTTATGTATATAGATATGTACATATATTTATGATGATAACCGTTTTCGTTGTTGTGATTTAACTCAAACCCCTAGATAGATTTAAATCAAATTTTCGGAGGTTATTTCATGCGCATTAAGTCCTATTAAAGGCTACCAGAAAACTCCTTTGTGGCGATGGAGCCGAGTTATTTATAAAAGCCGTATTTATGAACTGATTTCGTTCAAATTCAAAATGTGTTCTTCCTGCATGATGAAAAATACTTATGCGAAAAATGGACCCGCTAGGTGGCGCTACAGTTGAGTTATTTAGAAAATCCCTACTTATTGTACAATCAGGTTGCAATTCATAATGGTGCTGCAGTCGAAATCTCTAGAAACCCCATATGTCTGGACTCCTTTGTTTTTTATGTTTATATTATAAGAATTTACGATGTCCCACGTCGTCATATACCCTAAATGCGACCTTGCATCTACCTCCGCTTGATGAAATTGCTCGGGCGGCCATTGCTGCAACATTAAGACTCAAGGAAACCAGCTCTTGGATATTTTAAAAGTGGCGAATCAGCAAGGAAAGTTTCGACCACATCCTTCCAATTCCTATATCAATGGCCAAATTTTACATCGAGGTCGCACATCTGTGCTCTTCAGTATCCTTATAAGGACTTTTGTTGGCCTACATGACATAAGACTAGAGGTTGACGCACCGGACCAATGTTGTAGTTGCAAGATCATAGAAGAAGATTACGCACGCTTAGAAAAGATCTCACAAGTGGAGGTAAAGCTCATGACATTGAAAGGAATTTTTTCTTGCATATAGCATCAGAGCGCTATTTTTTTGGCAGAAATATGTGTGAGAATTTTTACTTTACCCATATTTGGTTTTCAACGCTATTCTTGCATTGGCCAACGCAAAAAATCTTATCAGGGGCCGCGAAACCATAGGGAATGGGCTAGTATTATAGTATAGTATAGTAAAAGGTTGCTCAATGTGTTAAAAATGAGTTTTTATTCATTATTTAAAATAACGAATAAAATAACGAATAAATTATTCGCAAGCAATTTATTCACGAATAATGTATTCGTGAATAAGTTATCTGCGAATAATTATATAACGGATAAAATTTTATTCGATTAATTATCTAAATAACAATTTATTCGAATAATGCCCAACTCTGCCTGAAATACAGTGATCGTCAAGGAAATCGCCTATGTTCAACATTGCCAGTTGCTTTTATTAAGTGCAGGGCTGCCATCACCCATAATAAACTTACCCAAAGGGCTCTGTCCCACTGTCAGTAATTATCACGATATTTGGATCGCGATCCATATTGATGGATTGATGGATCGCGCACGAATGCTACATGTTCAATATTTATCGCGTCAGTATTTGCAAGAAAATATTTTTATTTTGTACGTATAATTTACAGATAATGCATTCCACAATTATTTTAAGATTTGTTCAATTTGTTTTGAAAGATTTTAAGCCCCGAGAGTGAAGGCAGAGCCGATGTTTACATTATGAGAGTAAAAGATGTACTGAAGAAATGTATGGATCGCGTTTTGAAAGTGCTACACGTTCAATATTTATTGACGGTATTGCGATCCGCGATCCAGATTTCAAAATTTTTTTGAAATTTTGCGATGGATCACGATCCATCAATACTGCATACTACACCGTCAATAAATATCGCGATACTTGGATCACGTCAATAAATACTGACCGTGTGACAGAGCCCAAAGAATATAACATAAAGATGTGAACGCAATGGCAATTTTGAACCGAAACTAAAGTCGATGTTTAAAACATCGTTAAAATTGACATCGATATATCGCCAATTTTACGATGTTGAGTAATTTTCAAATATCGTTGGTAAACATCGGTTTTTTGGCCGATGTTATCGATGTTTCAGAAACATCGATGCATCGTTTGCATGCCTAAGTGCAGGTGTGAAGTAGCTAGGACTTGGCGATGATTTTTGAAAAAAATTTTGTGGAAGGTGGGGCTCATTTTCTCCACACAAAAAAATTGTCGATCGTACTTTGTATGGAAGAAAATGCGTGAACGAAAAATCGATGGTAAGTCCTGCTACTTCAAACTTGCATTTGTTGCGCTAAAATTTAATAGGCAACAAAACTGCATAGACAAAAAATTCCACAAAATCTTATTAAAGTTTCAAATTTTGATGAACATTTGTTAAAATTCTTCGAATTTTTAAAATTCTTTCTTTTCATAAATGTTCTACCAAGTTTGAAATTTTGATTTACCTTTTTTTCGATAGTAAACTACATATATTTCCATAAAAAACTAATATACATTTTCTAAACAAAGAAAAATCGCCCAATCTTGCTAAAATGCCTCTTTCATATAATATATATATATATATTTTCGCCGCCGTAAGTATCGTCGATTATTTTCGGCTTCAAAAGAATATAAAGTAAAGTTCGCTCTTTTTCAAATAATAGGCAGAAAGAAACGGTATCCTTTGCCAAAATAATAAAAGTCGGAATTTCCAAAGCCGAGCATGATATATACTCTGCAACAATGTGCAATTCTAAAGGTGTCTTTAAAAAAGTATTATTAATATTTTTTCAATACATCTTTTTGATTAAAATAAATAAATTTGAAAATAACATTTATTAAAAACGCTTTTAAAACATTAACACTCAGCGTAAATATGCCAGTATAAAAAGTGAAAAAGTAAAAAAGTTTAAATCTTAAAATCACTCACCAATGGTAAATTTCGGTATACATATGTTTGCGTGAACAAGGCTTCGCAACTCACAGAATAGAATAGCACACAAAAAATTCACACTAGCTGCTTGATTTGATTTCAATTAACTTTT
>NW_023458556.1:28779787-28781675 GCF_013731165.1 Rhagoletis pomonella
GTGACGCGTCGGTGCGCTTCGGTTAATGTTCTTCGCAAAGTGTAAAAGTAAGCGTGTGTATTTATTTTAAATATGTATGTTTAGTTGTTGAGTAGCTGCAAATCGTTCGCTAAATTTTAAGTGTTACAAAATGTTCAATAAAAGTTAATTGAAATCAAATCAAGCAGCTAGTGTGAGTTTTTTGTTTGCTATCTATTCTGTGAGTTGCGAAGCCTTGTTCACGCAAACAAAATATGTGTGTATGTATATATGACATACATATGTATACCGAAATTTACCATTGGTGAGTGATTTTAAGATTTAAACTTTTTTAAGATGCATTATAGTGATAAGGTTAGATATACTGGCGTATTTACGCTAAGTGTTAATGTTTTAAAAGCGTTTTTAATAAATGTTATTTTCAAATCTATTTTTTTAATCAAAAAGACGTAGTGAAAAAATATCAATCATACTTTTTTAAAGATACCTCTAGAATTGCACCTTATTGCCGACTATATATCCTGTATGGCTTTGGATATACCTGCTTTTATAATTTTGGCAAAGGATACCAATTCCTTCTGCATATTTTTTAAAAACAAAGCGAGGTTTGCCTTATATTCGGCGGCGAAAATGTAAATGTGGAAGAGACATTTTAGCAAGTTTGAGCTAATTTTCTTTTTTAAAAAATGTATATTATTTTTTTATGCAAATATAATTTACTTCTAAAAAAATGGAAATCAAAATTTCAAACTCTCTAAAAAATTTATAAAAAGAAAGAATTTTAAAAATTCTAAGAAGTCAGGTCAGGTTACGCCGAAATGAACACTTTTGTAGAGCATTCAATTTTGAAGAAACCTTATCATTGACAAAGATTATACCATAAATGCCTTTGAGCTATAGACGTTTGAAGAAAAACAATCAAAGTTGGCGTGTATTTTGAACGGGAAATTTTTGTACGCCTTGGTCGAGCACTTAATATTGATAATAAAGTGTCAAATTTTCAGGGAACTTTTTTTTAGGTATTTCCCACAAAATTTCCAGGTCGGCTTCGAAAAAAAATTTTCGCCGAAAAAATCACCCTAATATACGTATATGCTATATGTACTTTTTTAAAAAATCGATACTTAGATAAATAATGAGAATGCTTAATAAAGAATCGCGAGATTTTTTATTACAAATTTTTGTCTATGGCGCTTTTTTATTATTTTTCAGGGTTTAAATCAAAATTTCGGAGGGAACTCAAATTTTCTAAATATGAGGGCACATAAAAAAGAAGTGTTTGATTTAAATTTTCCACGCACGAATGATCCCAACCATGGAGATTAATTCTCCTGGGCTGCCAAGTTACGCGAAAATATTTTTTTTTAATTGATTACATAGGCAAACGATGATTTCTTCCTAAAGAAACTTACCGGGTAACACAAAATTTTATGTGTGAAGAACAATTGGTTTGATAAAAATAATTTTCCATTTCATTTAAAATTCTAGTTGTAAAATTTTTCCAACTCGATCAACACTTTGATCAAATTGTATTCCACTTCTGATAATAAACACGGATTAGCGTACGAATAATGGTATTTAGAACATTAAATACATACAAACATACATAATTGAAAGTGTTGCTGTCGCTAATTTTTAGTTTCTCTCGCCCACATACTGATCTACTACTTATGTATGTACTCGCATATATGTACATAAGTATGTATTAGCATGCGTGCGTACACTGCTTTTCTATTTCATCCATCCTTTGAAGGCTCTCCCATTTACTTGCTGGGTTAGAAAGCAAAGGCAAAACATAAAAAGCACAAATCATATTTTACTTGTTGCTTTTGATATTTTCTTTGATTTGCTATTTGGGGTGCCAACTTTGAACTTCTTTGGGTGGTCGCGTAAAAAAGTGAGAGTGGGA
>NW_023458556.1:28781775-28784295 GCF_013731165.1 Rhagoletis pomonella
AAGTAATCAGCTATATTTTCATAAAAAATAATAAACATTAAATAAACTAAAGAAAAATAGCCAAAATTTGCTGTCGCGTCCCAGTTTATATTTGGGTCCATGTATTTGTTCCAAAGAACGTAGCAGGGATTTTAATACCCGAGCTCACTTGTGCACAAGGGTATTATAACTTTGTTCACATAACGGTTGTTTGTAACAGCCAAAACGAATCGAGTTTGATATAGGCAAATGTATACATAAATGATCAGAATGAAAAGAGAAATCGATTAAGCCATGTCTGTCCGGTTGTCCGTTTGTGTACACGATAATTCGAGCAAAAATTTAGATATCTCAACGAAATTTAGTACGTAGATTTCCCCTTACCCAAGGTAGGTTGGTGTTGAAAATAAGCTAAATCGGACTGTTACCACGCCCACTTCCCATGTAACGATAATTTTCAGAAATACGAAAACTGTGATATTTTAGTAACTTCTGAAGCTTATTCACAGAAAATTGATATTTGCAATGATTTTTGGACGTAAAATAAGAATATTATAACTTTTTGGAAAATGGGAGTAGCCACGCCCACTTATGATTATATGTGTATATCTTGGTAACCGCTTCACCAATTTCTCCCAAACTTGACACAACTGTTTGCCTTAGCAGAACATACCAAATGGCAAAACCTTTTTAAAATCGGACAATAACCACGCCCATATCCCATATAATGGTATTTTAGGGAAATACGAAATCTTCGATAAATCAGTAAATACAAAATCTAATTTATTCAAAACTTTAGCAAAAAACACGTGTGTGGTAAAATTTTGGAAAATGGGCGTGGCACCGCCCACTAATGAATGTAACCGTAACCTGCTCGATCACTTAGTACCAAACTGGGTGCGATTATTTCGCTTACAACACAAAAGCAAAACGTTAAAAATTATTGAAATCGGCCTAAAATTACGCCCACTTTGCGTATAACGGTAAATTTCTTGAAACTTGCATATTTCGAAATGCAAGGACGCTAATTTACTCAAAATTTATACTAACCACAATCCCTTGAAAATAATCTAACATCAAACTATATAAGTTTATCTCATTAAGTATAAATGAAGATACTATCAAAATTGTTAGAAATAGGGGTAAAGCCAGTCCTCTTACCATGTAACGGTAGTTTTCAAAAAGTTGAAAACTATATTTAATACTTGCGCCGGGTATTTAATGTTCGGCTTCAGCCGAACTTAAACTTTTTTACTTGTTTTATTTGAATTTATTATGAATACTGACAGAATAATTTTCACTTACATTGCTTGTGAACCGGATTTCGTATATTAAAAAAAAGCTATCAAAAAAATGTTAAATATATTGGACTTAATTCTAGTGGTGGTTTATAACTACCTCAAAATCGAGGTAGAAATTTTGTACAACTAGATTTTTAATGGAATGGAAAAGTTTAAGGAAGAAACCACACACAAGCCACATTTATGTAAGCAATTAAAAAAATTATTTTCACGTAACTTGGCGGCCATGGTTGGGACCATTCGTGCGTGGAAAATGTAAATCAAAGATTTCTTTTTCTACGTACCCTCATTTTACGTGCAAACTGGTTTTATTTTTTCGAAAAGAGTTGCCACCTGTTGAACAATTAAGTTCAAATTGGCTAGGATTTCCATTACGGAACCGCGCGATTCTTTATTAAACATTTTCATTATTTATCGAAGTATCTATTTTTATGAAAAAAGCGCCGCGGGCGAAAATTTTACAAGCAATGTAAGTGAAAAATAATTCTTTTCGCTTCTGTCAGTATTCATAATAAATTCAAATAAAAAACGCTGTCTGTAAAAGTTTCTCATTTTCCAATGGAATTCGCTATGTTTTTACGCAGCGTTCCTACGCTAAGTTGTGAAGCCATTCAAAGCAAGTACTTCCTTCATTTTTTAAAGACAAAATTGTAAGTCTTCTCTGTTTCCCCACTTTTTTTAGCACATTATCAATTTCGCAACATGAGTTCGGTTATGTATGTAATTACTAAACATTTGTCTTTGAAATACATCAGTATTACCAATTTTTAAAAATGTATCAATGTATCCCCATCAAAATCGGGGAATTCGCCCCCAGTCAACACTTTGATCAAATTGTATTCAACTTCTGATAACAAACTCGTACGAATAATGGTACTTAGAACATTAAATACACACAAACCAAACGAAAGCATTGCTCGCGCTAATTTTTGGTTTCACCCGCCTACATACTGATCTACTACTTATGTACTCGCATATATGTACATAAGTATGTATTTGCATGCGTGCGTACGCTGCTTTTCTATTTCATACATTCTTTGAAGGCTCTCCCATTCAAAGACAAAATAAATTTTGAATAGACAAAAAAAAAACACGAAACATGTTTTACTTGTTGCTTTTGATATTTGCTTTGATTTGCTATTTGGGGTGCCAACTTTGAACTTCTTTGGGTGGTCGCGTAAAAAAGTGAGAGTGAGAGTTCAAGCCATTATGTAAGTATGCAGGAAGTAGATAATCGCTA
>NW_023458556.1:28784395-28789189 GCF_013731165.1 Rhagoletis pomonella
CGTCACCAAAATTTACGCACTACTGAAATTGCCACTGAAATAATATTATTCCACATGCACATTCACATTCACTAAATACAAAAGTATACTTAATAAACAATTAGGATCATATTTCTTTATTTTCTTAAATTTTACTTGATTTTTGCCATCATTTCATTAATTTATTCCACTCACTGACCATTCTCTACCTGCTGAAAAATGCAAACTAACCACACCCTTACAAGCATCGCTTTCGCAATTCTATTGTTTCTCACTCCCACATACTCTTCTCTTAGTTGGCGCATTAATTAGCGATTATTTGCCTCCTGCATACTTACATAATGGCTTGAACTCTCCCACTCTCACTTTTTTTAAGCGACCACCCAAAGAAGTTCAAAGTTGGCACCCCCAAATAGCAAATCAAAGAAAATATCAAAAGCAACAAGTAAAATATGATGTGTGCTTTTTTGTCTATTCAAAATTATTTTTGTCTTTGAATGGGAGAGCCTTCAAAGGATGTATGAAATAGAAAAGCAGTGTACGCACGCATGCAAATACATACTTATGTACATATATGCGAGTACATAAGTAGTAGATCAGTATGTAGGCGGGTGAAACCAAAAATTAGCGCGAGCAATGCTTTTGTTTATGTTTGTATGTATTTAATGTTCTTAATACCAATATTCGTACGCTAATCCGTGTTTATTATCAGAAGTGGAATACAATTTGATCAAAGTGTTGATATCGGGGATGTCAACTGGGGGCGAATCCCCCGATTTTGATGGGGATACATTGATACATTTTTAAAAGTTGGTAATACTGATGTATTTCAAAGACAAATGTTTAGTAATTACATACATAACCGAACTCATGTTGCGAAATTGATAATGTGCTAAAAAAAGTGGGGAAACAGAGAAGACTTACAATTTTGTCTTTAAAAAATGAAGGAAGTACTTGCTTTGAATGGCTTCACAACTTAGCGTAGGAACGCTGCGTAAAAAAGTAGCGAATTCCATTGGAAAATGAGAAACTTTTACAGACAGCGTTTTTTATTTGAATTTATTATGAATACTGACAGAAGAGAAAAGAATTATTTTTCACTTACATTGCTTGTAAACTTTTCGCCCGCGGCGCTTTTTTCATAAAAATAGATACTTCAATAAATAATGAAAATGTTTAATAAAGAATCGCGCGGTTCCGTAATGGAAATCCTTGCCAATTCGAACTTAATTGTTCAACAGGTGGCAACTCTTTTCGAAAAAATAAAACCAGTTTGCACGTAAAATGAGGGTACGTAGAAAAAGAAATCTTTGATTTACATTTTCCACGCACGAATGGTCCCAACCATGGCCGCCAAGTTACGTGAAAATAATTTTTTTTAATTGCTTACATAAATGTGGCTTGTGTGTGGTTTCTTCCTTAAACTTTTCCATTCCATTAAAAATCTAGTTGTACAAAATTTCTAACTCGATTTTAAGGTAGTTATAAACCACCACTAGAATTAAGTCCAATATATTTTCATTAATGGGTTCGAGTTTCTGAGTTCATGTGTCCATTGTTAAACAGTTAGTGCATATTTAACTTTAACATTTTTTTGATAGCTTTTTTTTTAAGATACGAAATCCGGTTCACAAGCAATGTAAGTGAAAATTATTCTGTCAGTATTCATAATAAATTCAAATAAAACAAGTAAAAAAGTTTAAGTTCGGCTGGAGCCGAACATTAAATACCCGGCGCAAGTATTAAATATAGTTTTAAACTTTCTGAAAACTACCGTTATATGGTAAGAGGACTGGCTTTACCCCTATTTTTAACAATTTTGATAGTATCTTCATTTATACTTAATGAGATAAACTTATATAGTTAGATGTTAGATTCTTTTCAAGGGATTGTTGTTAGTATACATTTTGAGTAAATTAGCGTCCTTAAATTTCGAAATATGCAAGTTTCAAGAATTTCTGAATCTTACCGTTATACGCAAATTGGGCGTAATTTTAGGCCGATTTCAATAATTTTTAACGTTTTGCTTTTGTGTTGTAAGCGAAATAATCGCACCAAGTTTGGTACTAAGTGATCGAGCAGGTTACCGAGATACACACACCTTGTCATTAGTGGGCGGTGCCACGCCCATTTTCCAAAATTTTACCATACACGTGTTTTTTGCTAAAGAATTATTGCAAAAATCAGTTTTGAATAAATTAGATTTTGTATTTACTGATTTATCGAAGATTTCGTATTTCCCTAAAATACCATTATATGGGATATGGGCGTGGTTATTGTCCGATTTTAAAAAGGTTTTGCCATTTGGTATGTTCTGCTAAGGCAAACAATTGTGTCAAGTTTGGGAGAAATTGGTGAAGCGGTTACCAAGATATACACATATAATCATAAGTGGGCGTGGCTACTCCCATTTTCCAAAAAGTTATAATATTCTTATTTTACGTCCAAAAATCATTGCAAATATCAATTTTCTGTGAATAAGCTTCAGAAGTTACTAAAATATCACAGTTTTCGTATTTCTGAAAATTACCGTTACATGGGAAGTGGGCGTGGTAACAGTCCGATTTAGCTCATTTTCAACACCAACCTACCTTGGGTAAGGGGAAATCTACGTACTAAATTTCGTTGAGATATCTAAATTTTTGCTCGAATTATCGTGTACACAAACGGACGGACGGACGGACAGACAGACATGGCTTAATCGATTTCTCTTTTCATTCTGATCATTTATGTATATATTTGTCTATATCAAACTCGATTCTTTTTGGCTGTTACAAACAACCGTTATGTGAACAAAGTTATAATACCCTTGTGCACAAGTGAGCTCGGGTATTAAAATCCCTGCTACGTTCTTTGGAACAAATACATGGACCCAAATATAAACTGGGACGCGACTGCAAATTTTGGCTATTTTTGTTTTGTTTATTTAATGTTTATTATTTTTTATGAAAATATAGCTGATTACTTAACAAACACGATATAAATCCAAGTTTCGGACTTTGTGCAAAACTTATGAAATTTCACCAAAATTTCTAACTTTTTAGTCAGCATATTTAGAAAAAATCATGGTATGCAGTTTTGTAGTCTATTAAATTGTAGTTTAATGCAATGAGATGCAAAGTATGTTCGACAAGTTAGTTATATGTAAAAAGTGTCGCATTTGTCAACAAAAAAATTGGCAAAAAAAGCGATAAATGCTAGGTACTTAAAATTTTTACTTCATTATACTAAAATTTTAAATTATACTAAAATTTTAATTATACTAAAATTTTAATTATACTATTTTTTTATACTAAAGTTTAAATTTTTAAAGACGCTGATTAAAAAGTTAAAAATTTTGGTGAAAATTTTAATAATTTTCATAATATTTTTACAAAGTATGAAGTTTGGATTTAAAAGGTAGTTTTTAAGTAATCTGCTATATTTTCATAGAAACGTATAAACATTAAATTGACTAAAGAAAAATAGCCAAAACTTGGTCAAATGTCGCGTCCCAGTTTATATTTGGGTCACTGTATGTGCTTAAAATAAAAATCATTGAAATCAACCCAGTATTTGAAGACATTCCGGATTAGAAAAAAATTATCTTTCTATTGTATATATCGTCACTAGAGACAGATAAAGGCGCGCTAGTGTTTCGACGGGGAAGAAAGACGAATACAAAAAATTTTACGAAAAAGGCGTTTAATAAAAACTTCGGCGAAGAAAGACGCGTAATCATAGATTTATACTTGGCCAAGGACTGTCACTTCAGCATTATTCGCCACAAACTCTTTACGGAATGTACATGCTATTACAACCGCAAACATAGTTGACCGCGGAAATAAGTTTACGCGTTCTTCTTCGCCGTCAAATATTTTAACGCGTCTTTCTTCGCCGTCGACTATGTTAAGAGTCTTTCTTTGATTTAATTTTTAATTTTTTTTTGGCAAAGCGGCTAACAAATCGGCTGCAGGCTTAATCGAAATTTTCTCCGGATGTTTGCTTTCACAACCGGGTAAATTTAGCCGGAAAACGGCTAAAATGGCAACACTGATGGTGATGGAAATGTCCATCAAACACTCCCATCACGTTTTTAAGGTCAATGTGCAAAAAATGATGAAAAAAAAATGTATACATGTAATTTTTTATCTTCTTTCAACTTATGGCTTTATTTAATGGCCTCTTTTTAATCCACGCAAAATTTGCAAATGTTTTAGTAAGATAAATGAGAATGTGTTAGTTTCCATCACCCAATTCTTGTAGAGAACATTTGGCTTTGAAATACATCAGTATTGCCAACTTTTAAAAATGTATCAATTTATCCCCATCAATATCAAGACTAAGTTCACGATATTGCAGTTGTGAATTAAAAAAAAAACAATGTTTAACAAAATCGTAGACAAATTATGAAATTTTGGCTCTAATCATTTTGATCTTTCCCCGATTTCATTTGTAAAGAAATAAATATTGTACCAGCATGCTGGTAAGTTATATGCTTCGAGCCAGATGGTACAATAACTTGATGGAGCCAGAAAGCTGGTGTCGTTTATTTACCCTTTTATACAAAAAGGTTTTTGGTTGGATAAAATATTAGCTTTTTTCCAGACTTCCTTGTTTTTCTATACCAATACTTATTGAAAATGTTTGCGTGTATACTTATGTATGTATTTGTAAGTAAAAAATTTAGCTACCATTTTTAGCCACAACAACTTTTTTTAGCTCTTTTTTAGCCCTTTTTTAACGGAATTTGGCTACCGCTAAAAAGGATTCGTGGCAACACTGGTGACAACTTTGAACTTCTTTGGGTGGTCGCGTAAAAAAGTGAGAGTGGGA
>NW_023458556.1:28789289-28797771 GCF_013731165.1 Rhagoletis pomonella
TTTTTAGAACCATTTCGGGATTTTCACTATTCTCGAGACTACTTCATGTAGGAATTTCCAGGACTGTTAAGGCATTCTCGGAACTATTTCGAGAAACTCGAGACTATTTTAGCATTCTCGGGACTTATTCCGGATTCTCGGGACTACTTTTGGACTTTTGGGGCTATTTCGTGACTACTATTTGATTTTCAGTATTTTCGGAATTCTCGTTACTATTTGGAAGATTTTCGTGACTACGTCTTTGGACCACTTCGTGATTCTAAGGAGCATCGGGAGCACTTCAAGATTATCGAGACAATTTGGTTCTAGAGTTTCTGCTCTTCAAAAAGTAATGACCAATATACATACATACATAGGAAGTATATTCTAATATTTTCTATTTAATTAGGGAGGTGCCCCACCCTCGATGTCTCAAGATTCGTCGTATCTTAAAATCACCATCGCAATCAAATTTTTTGCAATATTCAGGTACATTTGATAACAGTACTTCCATATGTAGCCTAGGTGCTCTTACCTCTTCAAAAATTTGCTCAGTTATGTATGTAAATATGTCATTTGAGGCCAGACCCCGATGAAAAATGGAATCAGCTAGAACTCCTATAGGTATCGGAGCAATGGGAAAGGGAAATGTCAGGTACATTCCATCAAAACGACGAAGTGTTTCCTCAAAAGGCCAGACAGTCTGGATGCGAAATACCTTCTCAGATAGAGAAGGAGTTAATTATGTTACACCGTACGACAGTAAATTTTACACACACAAAAATGAATATATTCGCGAAACTATGGGTAAATTATATTAAAATTGCGTACTTAGTTTTTCTCTCTGACGTCAGGATTTTTTAAAGGACTTTGAAATTAAAAAAATATGATTACTTCAAAAAATTATTTTAAAAATTCAGTGCAATGTGTGTGAAAAACTAAACACTCAGCTTTACTATATTTAGCCCATAGTCTCGTGAGTATATCGATTCTTTCGTGTGTTCTGAAACTTTTTTATTTTTGTCGCACGGTGTAACGGGACACAAACCATATGATCACCATAGGCATCATCGACAATCATTCCGTTCAACCAAGACATTATGAATCTATAATCTTACACGTTTGTAAGTCTAGTATTCAAGTTATTTCTATTATTTTCATTACATATTTCTCTGCGAGTCTTTTTGCCCAAAGGCGACTGTTTAAATAAATTAGCACATTTCTTTGTCAATTTACCCTACTGACCTCAATGTACATTTATTTAACTAATACCATTCTTCAAAAGTAAATTTCCCCTTTTTTATTTAACCTAAGCTCATTAGAAAAAACATCTGGTATCCTTTACAAAACAATTAAACCAACGTTTTCTGGACATTTTTCAAATGTTGTCAGCATACTCACACTCCCACTCCCACTGAAAGGCTACGAAGACAAAGTTCCATGAAAAATTGCCCTCACTTGAACCGATTGAAATAATGTTTGCAATGGTCTAATGCCGCACCAACACACACACGCTTCAAGTTACGACCGAACTAATTGTATAACCATGTCAGCGCTGTGGATTATAAGCTGCCTATCATGAGTTACAATAACCGGCGGCTACAAAGCGCCATCAATCGCTAACTGACACACTGTATAGGGGGGGGTGGCAAGGCAGTTAAACAATTTAGCGCCACGAGCGTAAAAACTTGAACAAGACAAACGATCAGCAAAATGAAGATCACCGGCAGTTGATCAGCCAGTAAAGATCACACTGTGATTGCGCGCCGTCACAATGGAGTTGTAACAAAGAGCAAGTAAACTGTCTCAAACGACAAACGACAGGAGTGGTGGTTGGGGTTCTTTGGAGGAGTTGGCAGTTAGTTGAAAGTAGGGCTTTTTGTGTAGCGATCATCGCTTTTAATATACGACACATTTAGCCACAGGCGTAGCGGCGGCCACAACTGGCAAAGGATGGCCAGCAGTGTAACTTAGACATCTCTTTGACTGACGATCAAACGACTGACGCACAAACTAAGCTTGATCGTCGTCCTTTCGTTGCTGCTGATGACTTTGGCGGTGATGTCTGCATTTATTGGCATTATTTGTTTTAGTACACCACGTTTACTCGGTCTTCTGGGTTGGCCAACTGCAGCATTAGATTAACGTGTATTATCCCGCAGTAAATGCCGCTATTATCAGCAAATTTAATGTCGACCATGCTGAGGGATATGGCCATGCAGCTCAATGCGAAGGAGAGTGGGTTGGCGCACAAGCGCGTACAAAAAACACCGGAAGCGTTTTCTACTAAACACCTTCTTGGAAATTACCAGTCTTTCGGACTCAGTTGACTGATGTGCTTTTCTGCA
Organism: Rhagoletis pomonella; assembly: GCF_013731165.1. NCBI lineage: Eukaryota > Metazoa > Arthropoda > Insecta > Diptera > Tephritidae > Rhagoletis > Rhagoletis pomonella. The sequence goes on from NW_023458556.1 coordinate 28,791,617, forward strand.
CTGCACCAAAGGTATGAATACATACATACAAGGTATATTTTTTGATTGTTTGGTGGACTACTGCTGCTCATATTGTTTTTGTTAGTGCAATTGCCTGCAAGCTATTTGCTCTGCGTTAACAATTTGTTAGTTTTTGGTAGCGTAATTTAACTTTGAAAATTCGCTTTATAAATCAAATGTCAGCTTTGCAGTATGCAAGTTTTGAAGGAGTTCTGACATTTTCCAAAAAGTAAATAGGTTACAAAATTGATGAAGGCATGTAATAATTACTGAATAATCTTCTCGCAAAGAATGCAAATATATATTTACACTAGGCGACAAATGAAAGTGTACAAGTTGTTCTTATATAATATTCACAATTATTTGAATGAAAATTTGTTTGCATTAATTATTTATGAAAACATAGTTCATTCTACAATATAAACTATAAAAATCAAAGTTTCACACTTTCTTCATAAAAAATTAAAAAAAATGTTATGCAAATTTTCAACTTTTTATTTAAAATTTTTAGAAAGTTTTCGAGTATGCAGTTTTCGATTCGCGTTGATTTTTGAGATTTTTTTTGGGGACTGCTTTCATGATAAAAATATAGTAAGGTAGAACCGCTGAGAGTCACTTCTAAAATTCTTGACGTTTCCAAACAATTTAATTTTTAAATTTACTCACAAACTCACACACACATTTTCATTTTCAATCTCAAGCAACAACAATTTCGAACAATCTCATTTTTTTATTTTCACATTTATATGATTTTAAAATGTTGGCAAACTTCAAAAAAAAATCATGGCCGACAAATTGAGAGAACGGTTATACCTTGCTATGTTTTTATCATGACTGCTTTTGCGGTGTTTTTATATAACAAGCTCAATTCATAAAAACTGGGGTAGATTTTTTGAAAACTTGTTGCTAAGAGTCTTCCGCATTTTATTTCATAAGAAATTCATGCTTACATATGTTGAAAAAAGTATAAGCATCCGCCACCAAAAAAATTCAAATATCGACAGGATTTTTCAGCCGTTTGAAACTTGCACTTCACTAGACTAAAATTTAGTGGGCTACAAAACTGCATATTTGATAATTTTCGAGAAATTCTGAATAAACAGTTGAATGAACTATATTTTCATAAATAATTAGCAAAAACATTCTTCATGAAAACAATTGTAAATATTATATTAGAACAAGGTGTACACTTCCATTTGCCGCCTGGTGTTATTTAGTGATTTTCACATGTCTTCATCAATTTTATAAGCTATTTACTTTTTTGACTGTGAATAACCTGAACTTTGACAGCTTGCTACCAATTTAAATGAACCTTTTCATGCTGATCGAAGCCAAATGATGGTTTAGAGAAGGCGACTCCTGTTATTTTTTTCCTAGTACTCCTGGTGTTATTTTTTTTTTAGGAAAGCCCGACTCAAAGTAAACATCCTATTGTCAAAGCCGCGATCCACTCGCTACTACCGTTAGGTATTTTGTTGGAAGGCGATTTTAAGTACTATGCTCTATCTTAAATTCCTATTGTAGTGAATTTTGTAGTAACGGTAACAGGTAACAAAAAAGGATTTCGCCGTTCTCACTTTTGACGGTTATAAGCCGGAAGTTGTATCCTTCTATAACATCACTCTGAAACCAAGCGACAAATAACTCTCTGCAATGGCTGCGTCATTGGTCTCTGTAGGCATTTTAAGAACAGATTGCCTGTAATAATAATTACACTCCACAATAATAATTTTGAACCAAATTACCTGATAACCAGGCAAGCGTGAACAACCTCAATGTCTCAGCTTTTTATGACACAGAAACGTAGGCAATAAATTGCTCACGTGAGAGACGTAATGACATGAACTTAATTATATAAACGCACATAATTTCAACAGTTGTGTTAACCATGGTCAGAACTATTTGTCTGCCTCGGTTCAAAAGCATCGAAGAAGTTTTTGAATTGAGACTTCACTGACGAAAAAATCGAATAATTCCGGTAATCTTCGGAAAGATTTTCTTGGAAAATAATTTTAATGCGATTTGTATGTTACCCTAGATGGGTTATTTGCGTCGAATGTGACTTTAAATTCAAAAAAGGCTGAAAAAGTATAATTGTTTCTACTTTTCTATCACTGTCCCAGACCTGTAAGAACGCTACACTTAGGACTGTGATGCCTGCCAATGTTGCCAGATAATCATTTAAAAAGTGTAGCCCTTATGCTCCCAGGTAAGGAGCAAAATACCGTGCCCAGAAAGTAGTTCTGTTGTTGCTTATTTTAAGCTAAAAGGCACTTCAAATTCCATCTAATGGATCTCAGTGGCAAGTTCGGCAATAAGTACGCCATCCACTTAACCAGATTGGCTATAACAGGTCTTAACCGGCATATGTATATCGACACGAAATCAGAGCCTTCATCAACTCTCGTCCTATGGATACCATTCTAAGCAACCAGCTACTAAGAGAAGAGCTCGAATTGCCTTGCAAGTCATAAGGGCCCAACAATTGATGAAAGTAAAGGAAAGCAGAGATGATCCGCTGGATATTAATTACCCCCTTCACGTTCCCTCCCAAACCGACTTACCTAATATATCTTTACCGTTGGCTCAACCCAATCGAAGCAGCTTACTTCCTGGGCCTGCCATTAGATGAAATTGGCGAAAATACTCAATAGACTTACTAATTTAGGCCGGGCTTGATAAACTGCTATAAAAGCAACCAATTTGTTAGGTGCATTCGCATCAGCTTACATACATACATACATAAGGTACATAAGTATGTATGTGTGAAAATACATTCATATTAGCATATCACATACCAACCCTTGCCACAAGCAACACACCCGCATTTACTTTTAAATTTTATCTGGAAGATTCCAATGTTTAATCACAACAAATACTTGGATACATATATACACACATACATATATGACACGATCATTTTTATTGAACTGTGTTATCTTAAAGTTCGACTAGTGGCATGACGTCCTGATACTTCAACGCCCGTGCCTGACACACTCAGCAAATATCATAAATATTTAACGAAAGTGTTGACAGATTTAATATAACAAAATGACAAGAAAAACACAAACAAGTTGCAATCATTAATATCTACATATGTATGTATGTATGTACGTATATATGCGCTGCTATCGCCGCCGAGCCGTAAACACACAAATCACAAAATGACACAGATACAATAATTCCCCAAGTTGTCAATTAATCCACCCACGCAATGACTTGTGCCGGGCAGTGGAGCGCGTGGTCAACATATCCTCACATAAATATTTGTTTGTTTTTGTATACATAAGTACTTGCGCGCCTATACACAACTTGGCGTCGATCGCAAGCGGCCTGGTGGTGGTTGGTCGATCGCTTTGCCTCTTTGATTGGATGGATGGATGGATGGATCGATCGATCGATCGCTAGCTGGTTGGGGCCAATGCAAACATAAACCCTGCTGGGGGTAAACAACAGCGACCGCGAACAGGAAAGAAACGGTGGGGAGCTGGTTTCATTTCAAACATGGAATCGGAAAGAGTTTTAACATGGATAAGTAGCGCTCGTAAAGCGTTGTGTGACAACCATAAGTGGCATGTTCCGTCAAGCAGTGGCGGCTTCTAGCGTCGGCTCGCAGTGCCCCAAGATACGAACGAGGCATTGGCGTTGTTGCGCTCGCTCCTCTTATCGCGCGTGTCGAAAGCGTGGCTGGGTGGTTTTTTTCGATCAAATCCTTTCTCAAATAAGCAAACAAACGAGTATAGTTTCTTATCTTCAAATTAGATTCAAGTGAATAATAAATGGGTTCATCGAATTAGATAAATATTTTTTTCTAGTTTCTTTGCTTTTCTAATGCCATCGCATGCATTGATAAAAATAGCGTTGGTATCTATTAAAAGTGCGTGGGTGTGGGTATTCAATTTCTGAATGACATGAATGGTGCGTGCTTTTTAAAAGTGAATGAAAAAATTGGCAAAAAAATAAGGAAAAAATATATTATTTACTTTTGGTTTTTTTCGATTTGCGAATTCCAACACACGCAGGGTAATACACTCGCAAGATAACTGAAAATATGGCATTTTCATACCTTTTTTTCTTTGCTTCTTGCTCATTGATTGGCGAATGATATTTTATGGTACTTTTTTTTTGTCCGAATTCATTTATCGATTTGCTTCGATTTATTTTGTATTGCAAGTCTTTGACATAAAGGGGCGTGACTTCGTTTGTATAAAGGCAATAGCGTACCAATGAAAGAAAAGTTTTCTTTAACTTAGAAAAAAATTTGCAAAAATTACAAACTTATAAAGTGGGATCCAAAAAAATAAAAGAAAATTACTACATCTGTCTACGCTTGCTTCCAATTACATCCGCATTATAGGCAGCTGTTTGCAAGGCTCAAATAATTTTTTTATATTTCCAGATCAAGGTAATAGAAAAAGCTATGCTGCAGCTATGCAAACATGTCATAGAAATATGCAAATTTATTTGAAGAAAATATTTGCTATTTGGAGTACAGATGTTTTTGAAAAGGCCTACACGCGTGTAAGAAGGGGAGCAAACAAAAAAAAAACGTCTTCAGCTTTGAAGCTTTAATGAGGTCACCGATACCGGATACGTTAATCAATTTTACTTGCGCGCTTAGATTATAAATACTTACGAAAAAGATAAACATTTTATAAATAATAAATGGTTAAGTTTACACTAAAATAGTACCTTGGAGGATAGTTCTGAAGTACCAACAACAGCCCCAGAAAATATACTGTCGAAAGCTATGTCGAAAGGAAAGGCTACACGCCTTTTATCAAGACAAAATTTAATCCATTTAAGGGAGATTGAATGGAAGCCTAGATTTTGTACCAATTATTGGACTAAGATTTTTTATTTTGTGACAATAGCCCAATATCAAAAAATGGCAAATCAGTAACTATGACCAAATATTGTAACGATAACCAAATCATGTGTACAGAAAAGCATATTTAGTTGACGTAACTAAACTCTTTTCTCAGTGTAGTTTATTGATATAAATATAATCTTGAGTAAATCACTAAATTTTTTATTAACTTAGACATTTATACAAAAGTATATAGAAAATACATACTCGTATTTTTTTGAAGCGCACCTTGGAAAAGTGCAAATACATAAATATTTATGTGCACTAAATGAAAATTTTCTTTTGGTAGAATCTTTGAAATTACTTCTATTTCTATATTTCACATCGCATAAATAGAATTTCTCACAATTTTGCAAAAAAAAAATCTAAACGTCAGTTTCGATTATCAAATGTTTACCACATTATAAGCAAAGCGAAATTAAGGTGAAATGTGAATCGTTCCATTACAGGAAGAGCATTGGCAAACAGAACAATGCCTTTTCGAATGTCACACGATCGATCTTTCACGCAGCGTACAAAAGACAGTAGCTATGTCATACGAGAACTAACAGCTACTTCGTATAAATCTTTTGGTGGCTACGCTCAATAACAAGTCAATAAGTATGAAAGTACATACATACTAGAGTCCAGCGCAATTGTATTTGCCGCATTTCATTCAATAAGTACTCCTTGCATTGTACTCTACTCCCAACACATTGTTACTTTTTTTCCGCATACATACACTACTTGGCGTTGAGAGAGTAAATACTTGACGTACTTGCTATTACTCCACCAAAGTACGTACTCTACTTTCCCTCATCGCGTACGAGAGATATTTGCTGCTGCCAAAAGGGAGTAGCAAATCTACTCTCTGTATACTTGTAGTACGGTAAGTACTTGCGTATTAAATTTCAATTCTGGTTGTTAGCCTACTAGTTGATATCGTTTGCAGCGCTGGTCAGTGAAATTGAAAGAGTAAAAATAGAATATGGAAATCGACGATGTAAGGAAATGTTTACGGCCTTATTTATAAAAAATAACGTAGATTTAGACAGTTGTTTAATGTGACATTTTCATAAAACTTTTGTATTCAAGCAGCTTTTTAAATCTATGTATGTACTTAAATTTTTATGAAAGTATTATTTCTCGTCTCTAATTTTCTATAAAACTATTTGCAGTCATTAACCAACAAATAAGTTGTCAAAAACAATAACTTAAGCAATGCTGCTATACGAAATAAAATTATTAGTGGCAAATCAAAATTTTGAAAAGTGCCGATTTTCACATTCGATAGTTGGACATGGTA
>NW_023458556.1:28797871-28832413 GCF_013731165.1 Rhagoletis pomonella
TATGAGCAGAACTATTGAAATTGAAATAGAAGAATCTATTGATTCCTCAACACACAATTATTACGATTTCTTTCAGGTAATTATTTTTTCGTATACTCCAAATTTTGAGATGATAGAGTTTTTGCGGTCAAAGATCATTGATCATGCTATATTGAAAACGTTGATCATCAACAAAATTCACTGTGAAAAATGAAAAACGAATTGTATTTTTGTAGAGCACAATACATACGAAGAAAGTGTAGGTATTTCCACATAAAACACAGTATGTGCAATTGACCGCAAAAATAAATTTTCACATGAGTACACAATTTTGCGATTTCAAGTAGCAGACAAAAACTCTATAGAATTTTATTATTTCAAAATAGCTAGTGAAAAGGTGAGTAGGACGATCTTGTGAATTGAGTGCGGTTTTGTGGCTCGTATTTATTGTCATTGAATTGATTTTCTATGGCCATTTGATGATCAATATTTATGAGACATGAAATTGGAATGATGGAACATATTTATAAAATAAAAAGTAAGTCAAACATATGTATGTATGAATGTACTCCTTAAGAAAATAGAGAAGTGCAAGCATTTCTAAATATGTGCAACTACCAGCCATTTTTTATTTCTGTACATATTTATTTTCGCGCGCATTTTAACAGTTAGTAAAAACTATGAAAAGAAGTCAAAATATGATTTATGTTTTCTCAGGAAAAGATTTCTAAAGAAATGTTGAACGATGCGTTCTGCTAACCGATTATGAAAATCTCCTGCATTATTAAATTTTTGATCAAAAAGTTGGAATTTTAAACTGTGTTTAGATGGGAAAAATACTCTTATAATTTAAATCCCACTTAGGGATATTATCGTTTGAACATAGTTTAGTGGTTATCAGTGGCTCAGTTTGAAAAAATGTTGGCCACCCTTGTTTTAAAGATGGCAGTGATCCCGAATCCCGCGCATTAAGTTAAAAGAAAAACTGACATTCAATTTCCTTGCAGACTTGCATTTTCAAGCACTTTAGCCATATCAACGACTAGGCTGAAATTTCCTGCAAAATAGGGACCTGTGCTGCCTCTGTTTACCGCCTTTGAGCTGGCAGTGTATATGGCATTACCATTTCTCTTTTGCTTCCTCCTCCAAAAAACAAAAAAATCATAAATAACTATCTTCCTCGTGAACACATTGCCTCATTAATAAGGCCTGACTCCTAGTTCCTTTTATTTTCCCCCTACTTAAAGTTCTACCCTTAAAACCTATATAATGCTCTAGAAGCCAGCGCAGGTTTCATCAAATAGACCTTTGTATCTTCCGTAAAATCGTAGTTGATTCGCTTTCAAGTGTCTCAAAATTAATATTATTTCGTTATTGAAAGATGTTTACATTTATTTAAGCAAAAGGTTGTCCCAGAAATTTCGAAACTCAATATGCATTCCCTTTATAATTTTTTCTATAATTGCTGCAGAATGGCAATGGCCTGTAACGACTTGATTTGAGGTTGTTATTAGGTATACGTCATTCGTAGTAAACCTGCATCTTTTAGATCTTCAGGGATGGTGCCAAGAGTCCGCTCGGTGATCTTATAACCCCGAGGAGAATATTTTTCTAAGAACTTATCTCTGCACGCAATCTTTTATTAATCCAGAAAGCCCCTACAATTACAATGTGTTTAAGGTATTTAGGTCCTCGAAAAAATTGTTCCTAGAAATCTGAAGCATTTTCTCGCAGAAGAAGACATTCCACTAGAAAGCACTTATTCTCTATTTCACTTTTCATGAAAACCTCTACAGAAATCGTATGCCTTCTAACGAGCCTAACAGCCATTTGTGTAATAGTTCAGTGTTTCAGTAAAATTCATTATGTTCGACTCATCGAGCTATGGGACAGTGTTCTGTTTAGTGCTATTAGTAGCTACTCCGGACTTCAGTTCACTTGTGAGGGCAGGAGTCCCAGTGCGCACTCTGCCACTTAACAGGGCAATTCTGGCTAAGACAGTAAATAGTCTTTCGTAAGACAAATGAAAGACAGACGCTAAGATTCTGTTATTCTGGCACAAAAGTCTTAGAAAAAACTCTCTCTTTCACCATTCGTGGTGAAAAGCTATTTTGACAGAAAGCACTTGTATGTCAAATAGCTCGCGTCGCTCTAACAGTGGCAATGGCCGAGTGAGCAGAGCATAGGCGTGCCGTTCGAAAGATCTTTTTTTCTTAATAAATTTCACTTAAATTTCATGTAATTTTTTAAACCATTTATTTATTTATTTTTTCTTTATTTAAATTTTTTTATTTCTTTTATTTGTTTCTTTGGATTGTTTTAAAAAGAGAAATATATATGTTTTTTTTAATTCAATTTAATTAAAAAAAAAAAACTTTAAGGCGAACGGCATAACGCTAAGACCTCCTGGTTAGCATATCTTTCAATTAGTCTTTCGAAAATAATTGAAAATGTGCTGATATAGGACGTTCTTCAACCAAATTCTGAGATAGGATGTTTTTCAATAAAATTCTGAGAGAGGGCGCTTTCGAACTGACTGCCGAAATAGGTTGATCTTCCACTCAGGTGACGATATGTAGCTTTACATGAGACATTTTTTTTTCTAAATATACCCAAAATTTGTAATATTTAGGGTATTCACAGTTTACTTCTAAAGTTAAAAGGTGGCAACTTTAACAAGATAACACACTCGAACTGTGAGCAACCCTTATGTTTAAATAAAGTATTAAGTTGATCAACAATACCACGCATTGCTAGACCGTTTGCCTTTCACGCGTTTGTGTTTAGAGAGCATCAACAAACCACATACATATTTCTCTCTTCTCTTTTTTATACTCAGCTAGCACAGCGCAAAAATAAAAAAAAAATAACCTTTGCCAGCTCCAGGCAGGCGCAAAGAGAAACTTATGTACAAGCAGCTCTGCGCCCAAAGCGAAATTCATGTATGTATGTACAAGCAGCGATAGATGCCAGTTTAACACAGAACATAAACATGAGACAAAGTCTAGTAATTTTGCCCAAAAGTGTTATCTCTAATTAGTATGGGAACCAACAACAAACAAAGTTACCACATGGTAAAATGTTTTAAAGTTACCAGGTGGCAAAATTAACACAGTAGATAATATAGAACTGTGAGTACCCTAATTATTTCGTTCCGTACCTTTTGAATTCGAAATATATGTACCTTAAGGTGATTTCATTTCTTCCAAAAATTTAGGCCTTTCCCGGTGCATGTTTTTGCCTTCTTGTCCTTGTCTAGCTCACGCATTTCATAATATTGTCGTTTTAAACAACCATCTGATTTTCAGGGCAACCATCTCCCCTAACAAAGCTTCAAAGGGCAGAGAATGTGCCTTTTTGCCTTACAAGAGTATGACATTTTAAGAAACGAACACAACATTTTCTCACCTTCTACCTTTATTTTAGAATCGAACACGAAAAGAGAAAGGGGCAATCAAAAGGCGACATTTTTTGTTAGAAACGAAATCACCATAATTTTTTAAACCATTTGATATTTACATAAAATAAATTATATAAATTGCATCAGCAATGCAAACGTTCTTTCTACACCCATTCGAATGATCATAAAATGCACTTTTTTGCCGCCGAATATTTACGACGCGGCTGCCAACATTCAAATTCTAACAAACCGTACATCATTTTTGTTAGCCGCTTAGCTGTAGCAGTTTGCATTACAAATGCGATCATAAACTATTTTGTCGATCGTCAACAGTTTTGATTGATCGCTTTATATCGGAGTGTAGAGCAAGCGCTGAGCGCTGATGATGATCAACATAATGCAGCCGAAGAGTTGCATATCAAGTAGTTCATGAGAAAATGAGATCGTTTGCGTGAACTAAAAGAGATAAAGGAGGTGGTAAAACAATGGCGACATTGTGTAGGAAGAGAAAAAGGATAGATATTTTAAAATCGAAAATGAGAAATGCATAATATTGTGTTTATGTAAAACCAAGCAGCGATCATAACTTCACCTGCAACAAAAATTTCAATCAACCGTTTGCCGTCGGCTGTGCTGAAGTTGGCGTTGGCGTTGGCATTGACGTTAACGTTTGTGGTGCTGGCAGTGGCGACAGTCCGCCTTGTTGTAATCAGTTTTGACTGGCATAATAATCAAATTTATACAAATCGAGTGCGGCAAAAACAAACGGTGAGTTCAAAAATCCCCAGCAATGAAATACATAGCTACTGTATACACGTAGTTGCATTGAAGGAAACAGAAATCAAGCGAATACAGGCCGAGCGACCACCCCGACATCCTGAGAAATAATTTTTTGTGTATAGCATACGAAAAAAAAAGCCGAGACAGAGGAAAAACGCTACACCAGTATGTAGATGGCAGCTCATCAAATGAATTGTGGCAACAGTCATTGTTGACATTTTTGTTGCAACTGTCCGCCGCTGATCGATCGATCTTTCCATAGCGTAGCGTAGCGTCGCGTCGCATTGCGTCGATCGTTCACACACTTGTTGCCAAGACACTGGCGTTCGCTAACTGACTTGGTGACTTGGTTATCATGGCCTCCATACGCGCCCAACGTTGCATTTTCATCCATCCCTTCAGCCTTGCATCCATCGATCCAGACATCGGTAGAACACCGATGATCTTTTAATCTAGCGCTTGAGATCACTAAATTGCCGCGAAGACTATGTTGTCTTCTTTTCAGTCTGCACGCAGCCAAACTACTTTTTACTCGTACTTGTACTTTCTGTTTTACTGGTGTGTGGTGTGGCATAGGTAGGTACAACGTGATTGAATTGTGTCCATCATTTGCTTGTCTTCTGTCGTTTTGCTCTTGATCCGGTGGCTGTCTGTCCCAGATCTTACTTCGATCGCCCGTTTTGACATACGTTTTTTCATGGCTATGAAAGATTCGATGTGGTTGATATGTTGATGTTGCTGCCACTGTCGTCTGCCGACTGACGCATTGATGCGGTAGTTGTATTACGTAAAAGTCAGTCGAGCTTATTTGGTGATATGCAAAATGGACATTTTGTGATTGCAGTGCGTGGTACTTATCGGCACAGTGGTTGTTAATAGGAAAAGCCGCAAATGGAATTGTGAAAGGGAAAGTTGCAGACGAAATTACATATTTTGAAACGAAAGGTTTAAGAAACAATTAAGGTCTGTCCACACACATCAGTGGGGTATCAGTTCCGTATCAGTGTCAGTGAAAAAAAAAATATCGTTGCGTCAGTCTCAAAGAGAATTGTTCAGACACGTCCGGCATAGTGCCGTTTTCTATGGTCATTGCTACTTCACTGTTCGTGCAAGGGGGCGCCCCACGTTTTTAATTTTAAATCGCATAAATTGTTTATAATAACTTTTGCTAAAATTTTAAAATCAGAAGTTATCGGACAGATTTTATGGGTCTAGGTCAAATAATTTTTTTATTTTGAGTCAATTTATAGAAAGGTGGTATGTATATCAAAAAGTTTTTCTTTATTTGATTTTTTGTACATTTATTTCTTGTCTGTATAAAAATTTGCATTTTTTTTTTTGGATGTAATAATATTGGGCAGCAAAGTTAGATTATTTTTATTAGGTTTGACTTGCCTCTCTTGTTTGGTGAGTGTCTATTCTCCTCTTGCGGGTTCTTTTAAGATTTTGCGTATAGTGACTACTTGGCCCATGTTTGACTTAACAGGTTTAAAGCCACACTGATAAGGGGTCAACAGACGGTGGGCTTTTCACACAATACGCTCGATAGGCCCTTATATGCGACATTTTAAGAGCATAAATCTGCGTCATTTGTCTAATATAGTAGTGTCGTCCTTCTTTCTGAGAGCACTTCCCTGGACAAGCATTTTAGGCTCTTCGCGCTCACGTATTTCGGTTTGAGTCGTTTTATTATGGAAAATAGTACTCGCCAAGCTCTCCAGTTCCCACATATATATGTATTTCTGTAGCTCGAAATTCGCCTGATTGCAGCGTGGCTCTGTAGTCGGTATCTTATTTCTCTGCAGCGACGTGGCATTCCTCATCGTACCCGTAGTTCTTATAGGTTCGCTGAAATTCGACTAAATTTGTAAAATCCATAAAAGCCATTACGTTTATTGCTTGGGTGAGTACACCATTTATTTTTTCAAATGCTCTATAATTATGGGTTTTAGCAAAGGCTAAAGAAGTTCTACGGTGTCGAATTACATGATCTCAGTAGCCAGTTAACCACTACTAGAAATTGCCCATTTCGGAAACCTCTCTTGCAATAAAGCTCGAGATATGTCAGGCCGAAAAAGTCGTTTATCTTAAGGCCATAGCTCTCCGAGCTGACGGGGGAAGACATGTAATTTTCGTTTTCAAAATGGTACATAATCTGGCGGGTAAGTCATGTCATAAGCTGTGATCACGCCACTGGACAAAACACGCGCCTAACAATGAGTTTTTCTAGGTGGTACCTCGTTCGAATTACTTAAGGATTTTCAGAACCCCAAACACGACAATTTTTTTTATTTCCTACGTTGTTAATACTAGTAATGGGGAGTTAGTTGTTTTTATAGATGTCGATATTGACAGCTCCGAAACTGAATTCTAAAAAAACTCTTCAATACTCTAGCTCCTGTCGCTGAAACCTTTAAAGAAATTGCTCAACCTATACCACTGTTCTTCTAAAAGCTGTGTGGCTATTTTGCATACAAATCGCAGCCATATATATTTTTGTTTCGCTCAACAAAGCAGGCAACGAATTCAATCTCTTAGAAATCAGTGAACAGGATTTTCAAAGGAAATATATCAACGAAGGAAGTGTATGCATCTCAGTTATAACAGTTGGCTTATTGACGAGTAGAACACACACACCGCCTCGATTGACGATTTCGTAACAAATTTGATTGTTTTGCAAATTTTATGAATTGATTTTTGATTGCTCTGCGAAGGGACCCTCGGTGAAATGACGAAATGAATGAAATTTGGTATATGACAAAGAGTAGACAGAATGTATAGTATGCAAATATGCGGCTTGATTTGAATAACTGACCGTTAGTTATTGATTTATCACTTTTTAATATTTATTTATTGTACGGTGCTTGTGTGCGATGCTGAGCAGCTTGCTGAATTTTTTTTTTTTTTAAGGTTCGTTTATTTTCTCATTCACTTCTTATACATAAAGAAAGAAATCGAACTTATTTTTGATCCACCGAAAATTTAGCCATTCAACGAAAAATTGTGCAATTTGCAACCTACATACATTCATACCATTGCTTGCAACTTAATTCGGGCTCACTCGTACATACATATATGTAGATAACTGCATATTTTTTCTTAGTATAACGAAAGCCGTGTAGTTAACTGCAGCTGATTAAAAATCCATAAGCGTTGGACGTACTTAACAACATCGAATCAAATATCGAAAATCAACTGCACATCCACTTAGCTGAAGGCTGTGCCACGCGAAAAGTTAAATACACTTAGGTCTCTTTTTATGCGGTTTTTCAAACCATTTTTTCGCTGTAGCGATTTTGCTTTTTTGAGAGTTTTTTTTTACTTTTTTTCAGTGTGTAAGAGACAATGCTTCTGATAAATAATTAGTCTTTGTATTCTTCCATAATTCATGCATTTATTGTGGTATTTTTTTTTGTTTTTGGTTAAAATGCAGATACGATTTTATTTGTTTCATTAATGTTCAGTTTTAAATGAAATAATAAATTTAAAAAAAAAAAAATTTTTCTTAATATTGCCTCACTGAACTTTTTTTCGGTTTTTTAGAATTTTTTTTGTGAGTTTTTATTACTTTTTTTCAGTGTGTAAGAGGCAATGCTTCTGATAAATAATTAGTCTATATATTCTTACATAATTAATGTATTTATTGTGGTTGTTTTTTTTTTTTTGTAAAATACAGATACAATTTTGTTTATTTCATTAATGTTCAGTTTTTAATGGAATAATAAGTGTTGAAAAAAAATTATTATTTTTTCTTAATATTGCCTCACGGGCTTTATTTTTTGCGGTTTTTTAGAATTTTTTACATTGAGTATCTGAATTTCTGCGTTTTTTGAAAATGTCTTTGTATGAAAGTAAAGAACTTTTTGTGCGGATTTTTTTTATACGGCTTTCAGAGAAACGCATGTACCGCATAAAAAAAGACCTAAGTGTACAAAAGCATTTAACTATATACAGGCCCAGTAGCCAGTAAAAAAAGAAAAAAAACTTAGTTTGAGGGGGAGCGCGTGCGCCTCTTTAATCAGTAGTTTTGCAAAAAGAAAAAATATGTATCGAAAGCAGCACAAATTAACGATCGCTGAAAACTCGGCGTAATCGCAAAATATAAGATTAAAAACTTTCCTCATCACAACCGCGCATGCGCAACACCAGCAACAGCCAGTAAGAGCACAATGTCATGTGGGCGATACACGCGCTTCTTCATAGTACACACATCCACACGCTGTAAGCACTTTCCCAGCCGTGCGCATATAAGGCTTTCATTGCACCAACCACACCAATTGCCGGCTTTGGCCGCGAGTGCAGCCTACCTTGTTAAGCGCTAAAATAGCCGCTGTGTATGAAAAAAAAATTACATTATTTTTCATAACTACTTTTTTCGCTTTTTGCCTGTAAAAACTCACTACTGTTTCCCCAGTTTAACCAGCTAGTTAGCCAGTCATTTAACGCTTACCCGGCAGCTTGCATACAGCCGCAGCCATATCGCCTACTGTAATGGTAGATTAAATGACGCCGATCGACAGTGCCGCGAACGAAATCTGATTACGAATATTTCAATTAGTTGCGGCCAGCCGCAGCAGTGGCTAAGCGTGCCATTACAGCCTACAGCCTACAGAGAGCAGACGAATGACTGATATGTACTACTAAGTAGCTACTTGTATCTTCTACGCTTAAGTGATTGACTTAAATTACATTACTTACATATACATATTCCATCCAATTATATGAAATTTACGTGTATAAATGCCAAGGTCTTTTGTTTTGTTTTTTCAGCAAAAGCCGGATAAGCGCAATGAAAGTTTTTGGGTGGACAATGAGTATAGGAGTGCATTGACACATACGCTTGTGGTCAGCTGATTAAGTTAAGTGGCATTTTGACCAGTTTTCGCTATTTTTCTTTTGTTTGTGTATTGTGTCCTATAAAAATCTGGCCCATTATATAACCAGCACCACATAAATCCACATCTCGCACTTTGTACAAAAATTATAAAAATTCAAATAACTTTACCTATTACAACCGAATCTTTAGAAAATTTTAGTAGGTCAAAGTGCAAATTTCAAGACTCTAAAAATTCTCGCTGATTTTTAATAATTTTTTTAGCTTTTGCTAGCGGTGCTAGGCATTTTCTTCCATATAAAAGAAATTGTGGAGCATACATACATTTAATGTATAGAAGAAAATCCACAACACCGTCAGCTAAAAAAATTATTTAAAGTCAGCGCGATGGGCTATACAACTGCATACCTGAAATTTTTGTTGAATTTTTGTACAAAGTTTGAATTGTGGATTTACATGCTGCTGGTTATATATAGAATGTTATAAAGAAAATAATAAGCGTTAAATAAACAAAAGAAAAATAGTCAAAACTCGTGAAAATCGCACTTAACTTAATCAGCTGACCACAAGTCTACATACAAACATATGTATGTAGGTATGAGTTACTCCTAGGATTATTCCTCTGATTGATTGCTGTAAAACGCTCTTGGTTGAATAGCTTCCCTGTGGGAAAAATGGGGAATGCATTACCTGTTTTCTATCAAAAAAATCTTAAAGAAGACGATTCTACGAAAATATGCATGTATCGCAATGTAAGCGAGCTGGTAATGTGTAGCTGAATTATCAGTATAAGCGAATTGTTGCATTCCTAAGCGATCGGAGGGATGATGTTTAGTACCTTTGCAGCCACAAACAAACCAAAAAGTGTGAAAACAAATTTAAGTACGTATTTGTTCTACGTCGGCATTCGACAACCAACTTGTTGGTCACGGGTTGAAATTCTGTGGCTCGAACGTTATGTTTTATTCATAGATCGCTTTTATAGTTTTTTGGCGCGACAAACTTTCGTGGGACAACGTCAGAAAAAAAGCTGCATCCTGGAATGTACAGCACCTAAGGCCGATTCATTCCTGGGGATACGCCTATACTACATGACCAATTCCAACTGGGTCCTTTTGTTGACTGATTTCCACGCATAAATATCCAAAGTCATTTACTTAGGCAATGATTGATTATAGTAAAATATTGTTTTTCAAGAATTCCATACCATTTCTACGAAAAGTTGTTTTTTCCCCATATACATGGAAAACTTTGAGCGCTTTGAGCGACCTCTTAATATTTTTTGATTTCCAAATAAAATAAAAAGGGGTATATTTTTTCGATATAGAATAATCCTAGGGGGTGAGAGCATTAAAATTCCAACTTTACTTGTTTTGGACCACCCTAATATACATATTTATGCCAAAAATGACTTAACTTCCCAAGACTGGCGAAGATATGTGTCTTTCCATCCATCATTTGGTATACCAATTGTATGAACTGATCAATCTTTGAATGCGTTTTCCCACAAAATTTAAATTTTCAAATAATTCTGTATATTAAATACAAGAATATTTTCAGCTGTAAGCCTTTATAGAACTCTTTCTTTTGACAGCCATATTGCAATATTTACTTTATCGTATTAATTTACTTAAACTGAAATTTTAAAACAGGTGGCAACTCTCTAAGTTTGTCTTCAATATTGTAAGTTAGACCTCTAGCGATACATCAATAGAAACTGAATTCGATTCCAAGCATTAGTTTTCGAGTAGTGCGCGTACAAACATACAGACAAAATGCTACAACTTGTTTTGATATGGCTTCTGTTGCTCTAATAAAGACCCCCCATATTAATTTGTCTTTAACATCTATCATGTACAGACATCGGCCTGTTACAATTTTATTATAAGTAAAGATATTGATTTCATTTATTTTATCAATTTAATTCAATAAAAAATTTTAAACAGGTGGCAACCCTCCTCTAACACTTAAACAGAATTTTTCAAAAATGTGTGAAAAATCGATGTAGTTTCGTATTATCTACCATTCTGCATCAAAAACTAAATTTTGAAAAAAATGGGCTTCGCACATTTCACCTTTAGATAGCGATATGTTTAACTAGTTATTTTTGTTCAAAACGGAAAAACTATTAGTGATTTCGTTTCTACAAAAAAATTGTGCACTTGCACGGTGCAAAATGTGTTTGATGCTACACTCAACCCTGTAAAAGGGAATGTTTTTGCCTACTTGTCCTTGTGCAGCTAATGTATTTCATAATATTATCGTTTGAAACAACCATCGGATTTTCAGCACAGCCATTTACCCTGACAAAGCTTTAAAGGGTAGAGAAAATGTGCCTTTTTTACCTTACACCAGTGTGACATTTTAAGAAACGAACACACAAGTTTCTTTCCTTTTACCTATATTTTAGAATCGAACGCGAAAAGAGAAAGGGGCAATCAAATGCGAAATTTTTTTTGGTAGAAACGAAAACACCATAACTAAAAACTTTGAAGCCTCTTTCAGCTTTTTTCATTGTTGAGTTACTATGTTCTTTCAGCCATAAAGCAATAAGTATGTTTTCATGTTTTCAGCCACTCCTCTTAGCGAGCAGATATTTCTCTTAATTTGCTTCTTCTTAATAACCACTTAAAAATTCACACTTCTTGCTGACCTTGAGAAGTGTTAAGAATTTAAGTTATGATTAACAAAAATTAGCTTTTATGCGATAAATACTTGATTACAGATTATTAAAAACAAAATACCATCCAACTTACCAATCCAGCTTAATCTTCGCTCCCCAATGCGCCATCATTTTTCACAGTTGATAAATAAGCCAGGAAGATGAAAAGCGAAACCGCGTAGTTGTTCATAAACTATTCTTAATAGCTCAGGTCTACAAAATACATACATATATACACGCAAACACACATACAGTGACTCCAATATGTGTTCACATTTTGATGTTTTTTTTTTAACCGACTTCCAAAAAAGGAGGAGGTTATCAGTTCGTCGGAATATTTTTTTATTTTTTTTTATTATAATTTTTTTTTTATGTATTTTACCGCATAACTTTGGACCACGCCAACCGATTTTGATAATTCTTAATTTTGCATCGGAAAGGTAGTGTCTCAGAGGTGGTCCCATACTAATCTGGTTAAGATCCGATCAGTGGATCATGAGATATATATATATATTTTTTTTTTATATGAGAGTTGAAGTCGTTCTTTTTTGCTAAAAATTACTTGTTTATATAACAAGTGCAATAATAAAAACTGGCGGAGACTTTTTAAAGTTTTATTTGAAAACGGTCTTTTTTATATCTTCCATAACAAATTCACGTTTTTATGGAAAGAAGTGGAAAAGACCATCAGCGGAAAAATATTAAAAATCAACGCGAATTCTGGGCGGCATAGACACATTTTTTTTTTCAAAACTCAGGTTAAAAAGTTAGAAATTTTGATGAATTTTTTTTTTTTAATTTTTAAAAATTTTTTATAAAATTTTAAACGTTGATATATAGGGTCTTGGTTTGGGCATAGTCCATATTTTTGTTACAAAAAAAAAGTAGCTTGAAACTTTGAGAAAAAATTACAATATGAACACATGTTTGGCTCACTGTATGTATGCATTTATGTATTAACGCGTTAAACAAATTGCAACTGTGTGCCATAATCTGGCCTGTCGTACAACGGCGAACAGATTGAATTGTAATCACCTGAGATGATAAAAAACAACGGCTGCACCAAAAATTACTAGATTAAACAGTGGGCCAATGAAGTAATTGCATACATGCATGCTTTTATGTATGCTCTATACATTAAAAAACATATTTAATTTAAAGCCTTGGTTAGCTTCTTTGTTGTTGTTGTGCAAAACGCTACACCAATTCGTTGCAGTTTAATGCGCGCTAAATCGCCTTTCGAGACAAGTGCAGGTCGTTCATGTAGAAAAGATATATCCATGACAACTATGTACATACTACATACCTATGTACATATTTGTAATTTGTGCTATGATTGACTTTGTATCTGTGTCTGTTGGTCGTCCTTATACGGCGCGATCTACTCAATTAATCTCATCACCTCGATCTGAACGCACATTTTTTGCAATCAAGCGGATTAATGAATTTTTATTTACACACTCAAACGTGATATCGATCGATTAATTCGACAGAGAGTTTTTATTTTTCATGAAATCAGTCAATGGCATGGCGTTTATGTGTGATCGCAATTATGTATGTATGTATGTAGTAAGCAATTTTCGTGGTATTTTTTTATGGGCGTTGCTATTTTATTTAGGTTATCTGTTAGTGAAAATGGGCAAATATTTCCCATTTATATTCGAAAATATGTAAGCAGCTTTTTCAGTTTGGAGTAAAAGTCATATATGTATATATTGTTACCTTAACTCACAAAGACCTAACCAACACTTTTTTCGAAACTGCGTTTTTAACAAATTTAGTAGGATGTATTAAAATACACCTTCAATAAAAATTTTAAAATATTAGTCCCGAAAACAACGAAGTTACATGCCACTTTTTAAAAAGCCCTCTACCTGTGTTTGACACTCTTTTTATAATATTGTTTGCTTCTTGTTTGTAAATTAAGGTGACGATATGTAGTTTAAATACAACCAGTAAAATTTACAACCTTTTCTTCTTCCTGAAACTATTATCGTATTTTTTCAATGATTTCCACTCTAAGGCACGGTGCACATAAGAGCGATGCGATATGCGATGCGACACGCGATACCATTTGCGGTGTGATAGCTACACAAACGCCTTTCAGTTAATACCATAAGTTCGTCCGATGAAGACATTGCTGTAACATATTGTTGGCTACAGCAAAGAAAAAAAAGAGTTAATAATAGGAAAAAGTACAGGCTGCACCCGTTTAATGTGACGAACATAAAGCTCAGTTCGGGAAATGTTGCGTATGAGTTATTGCATGCCCCCACCTATCGTAGAATTATACCAGGTGAAGTAATATTTGAGTGAGAAGAGAGATTTTGACACTGCCTTATTTGAAAAATTGCCATTAAAATTTAACTATAAGGCAGCCGAATGTCAGAAAATAAAGGGAGAAAGCTATTTTACTACTTCACCAGTTTATTGCGCCATGGTTATATGCAAAGATTTTAAGGTTTTCCAGCTTAAAAAGCATGCAGATAAAATTCATACAAAAGCGCTATGTCCATTTTGCCGACGACGTTTTCCCTACATTTTGTTACACTTTCCATAAGTAAAAATATTTTGTGAATCTTACTCTCTTCATATGAGTTATATCACATTTTTTGTTTAATTGTATTTTTGGAAAAAACAAAGTTATTTTCCTTCTGTCATTAGTATTACAGTGTTTCTTATTGTCAAGAGTAGAAAAGGGCCAAAGCACTCCTTGCTGAATCTGGACATGATTGTCATATTGAATAAGACACTGATTGCCCTATATAGTGAAAAGATAGCTAAAAAGGCTCATTTTAAACCCTTTTCGAGATCCAAACCTGCACAAGTTAGATTGCTAGCACTTCGGCCTGAGAGACTGTGGGCAAAATGCCCATCGCAATGGAAAGACGGGTGCCGGGTGCCGGGTCTATAGATATCCGCACCTGCTATCTGCTCCACCTTTGATACATCTTTAAGTGACCAGACCTCTCGGCTGGGATGTTGACCTGGAATTTCCTTCCAAATAACATTAATTTAAGCCTGTAATCGGAGAAACAGCAAATTCCTAGACCTGATGTTTTGTGGTAAAATATCTCTTAGTTGCGTCTTTTTATGAAGTGTGACTATATCATCCGAAATTTCAATTTGCAAACTCCTCTAAGCTGCTGCTGCTTGGACAAAATTATAGGCTGAAGTCCAATTCAGGAGCAACTCTAAGGCGGCGGATGAACAAGTTCTTATTGATATAACCTTTGGAGTTTATTAGCATGTGAAATTTCAGTTTTTTGCAACATTTTGGGCCACCAGTCCATGTACCGTATAGCCATTCTATTATGTTCGACCAAAAAGTCTTCGACAGGCCCAAATGGCGCGGGACTGTACTAAGATTTTTGTCTAGATGGAAATTCCAACATAGTCTCTCGAGTCGAGCGAGACTCCAAGGTATTACACAGAGAAATTTTCGTTTTCAAATTTGTATGGAACGTTTTACTTTTAAAAACGTTTTGACCCAGGTTTTGCACCTACAATATTTATTTAAATTTTGAGAACGAAAATTTTCAATTCAATTTCCAAAATCCATGTTTTTGTTATTGGTACTCAAATTTTCAATCGTTTTTAAAAACTATCGTTTGATAATTGAATATGCGCATGTTGAAATTAAATCCTAAAATGTTTTTTCTTCATTTTAAAAATATGCATTTTTAAATATGATATTCAAATTTTATTTTTATTAAATCACAACAAGTCATTTGGTATATACATACATTGTCAAAAATATATTGATATACAATATACTTATAAATAAGTTACAAAATTTAATAAACAAAATACAGATGTTTTACAAATACTATATACATACACACATACAGATGTTCCCGCCTTAATTCAACGCTGGGCCTGCTAGTTTTTCTTCACGCTGGTCAAACCCGTTAATTTAAAGCAAGAAAGTTTTAAATTATAATTTAATAACTCATAAGAATTTATTTTTGTAAATTATTCTTACCAAAACTTTTTTCGGTCGAAGAAGTCCACCATATCACCGATGTCCCTTCCACGTAGTTAGGTGGTTAGAATGGCGGTATTGTTTGTATATACTTCATCACCTTTTTTGAAGATTGAATTAACTTATTTATATCAATACAATTTTTTCGACAAATGATGCAAACATATAAAATGTTTTTCATTATAGCTAGGTAGCTTTTTAAATTCTTATGCAAAACATTTTAGTTTTAAATATTTTTCATACTTAATTGACTGAAAATAAATTAAATTTTTTATTTTAAAAGTGTATAGTTTTATTTTACTTGTTGAAAATTGTGTCGCACTACAATTCGTTGGGAGAAAATTCTCAAATGTTTCATTTTAGTTTTGAAAACATGCATTTTTTCCGTTATTTCTTTAATTTCGTCTGTTCTCCTCAGTAAAAAAGTAAATATATTATAACGATCGTTTTTGTTTTGCGAATGTTTCGTTTTAAAGTCGTAAATACAAATACTGTATTTTTTATTTTGTATGAAGTAAAATTATTTCAAAAACTTTTATTTTACAAATTCTTTTAAAAACTTGCGTTTTACCTGTATCATTTTCTCTGTGTAGACAGCGTCGGAGTGTCTTTTACCTTCTTGTAAACGGTACCAGATCAGCCTTTTTTGATTTTATACGGAAACCCTTATTGGCGCATAAGTTGGGTACAGAGCACAGAGTTGCACTCAAAACGGCAAGTTGAGTATTAAAATATTCTAAAAAGTTTGTTAAACAAATCGTTTTGCTAGGGATCACAGAGATAAAATTTTGGGTGCATTAAGATTATTGACAAACTGTACCATGTATGTACATACCTACA
Organism: Rhagoletis pomonella; assembly: GCF_013731165.1. Taxonomy (NCBI): domain Eukaryota; kingdom Metazoa; phylum Arthropoda; class Insecta; order Diptera; family Tephritidae; genus Rhagoletis; species Rhagoletis pomonella. The sequence goes on from NW_023458556.1 coordinate 28,814,352, forward strand.
CATATGTACAAACATTTTTGTAACTTGAAATTACACTGATACAAGGAAAAAAAATGATTAAAAAATCAATCAATTTTCTGCGCGAAAGGAACGAAAAGGATTTCATACTTATCTGCGGCTCATCAACAATTACTGGCTTACAACGATCACAGCTCAGTACAATCTTGGTGGTCTTTTTCCCAAACCCTAATAATGCACAGTACATCTTTACCAACCAATTGATTTCTTTGTATGATTGATCGCCGATGGCCAACAAAAACAAAATCACTGCACGACAAAGGAATGATAAAAATCGCTTGATAAAAAATCGCCACAATCGACGACGATCTCGGCCGAGACGGCAAATCAGCAGCGCTCATTAGCAGTGATCCTCAAGCACACTCAAACATACATAAATGCCTACGCACAAAAAAATGCTCATCAAGGCAGCGGCGAAAAACTGCACGCATAAATCCTAATCCTGCAACTGCAAAAACATAATAAATCCTTGAGCGAGCGAGCAGCAAGCATTTCATGTTACAACGGCCAGGCGATCACTTAATTTGAAATGTATTATTGGGGAGCATTTTGCCTGCGACTTGATTGCCTACCTCATCGCTTTACCGTTGCAACCGTACAATAAATCACGCAAATAAATTGCACCGAAGCAAATAAATCGCAATAAAAATATAATCAAACAATCAGCGCGCATTGGAGGTAAAAAAACAAAACATAAAGAATAAACAAACCGGGCTTGCGGAAACCAATTGAGGGAACGGGAGCAGAACTATTACACTAAGTATGTACATATGTATGTACATTAGGGTGGTCCTTAAAAATCAAATGAGCATTTTTTTCAATTTCACCTCTTCAATCGATAATACCACGATCGCAAATATCACATACGAATTTTGGTCCCGATTGGAGACGGTTAAGGCGTGTCGCAATGGTGTCCAAGGCCAGATGCTCCATGGAGACTCAAAAAGTTAAATATATTTTTTTCATTTAATACCCAAAATCGATACTGCTAGAGTCGAAGATATCACATTAAAATTTTGGTCCCGATTGGAGTCGGTTAAGACGTCTTCATAGGGCAATCTGAATTTTGACCCCTGTGCGCCAAAATTTATATGTGATATCTTCGAAAATAGTAGCATCAACGTAGGGATTAAAGCTTAAGAAATCTGATGTAAAAATTGGCTTCCTACATTTAAGGGCCACCCTACTGTACATATGTATGTAGTATTGATGAATTGGACGCAACAATGGAAACGATGGTGGCTTTGGACCGCACACACTGTGCAATTACTTGACAGTGTCTTTTTTTTTGGCCACAGCCACACTGGCTGGCTTCAATCGCACATTGCTTGAACAAAAATCTATTTTGACAAAGTCAGTTACTTGGCTTTTGTTAACGGTTATTTGGGCATTTGCTTAATTCTTAAGCTTTTTAATCAAATATGAATCATTACAAATCAAATTCTCTGACTACCTCTGAAAAGTCTTCAACTAAATAAACTTATTTATATTATTTATTTTTATCATTTAAATGTCTCTGATTCAGGTGCCTGATCTAGCACACTTAGAACAAAAGTGGGAGGATGACATTATGATTTCCAGCTGTATAGAATATCAAATTTGTTTTACTTATACACAAAATAAATGAAATATCGAAATATTTATTAGTGTCAAACGAAAAAGTTTTAAGAAACTTTACGCTGAAAATATTTTTAGTTAGGATTGCCATTTTTTTAAGAACTGGGATTGTGTATAGATGTGCAATAAGGCTTTAATTTTTGAAGTTAGAACTTTTTAGCCGTACAGAGAGATTTGAAATTTAGTTTTTATTTTTTATTTTTTGAGGTTTTTGAATAGGGTTATACCTGTTTAAAAAGTTAAATTAAATTTTGGCGCTTTAATGCCATGCGGGTTCACTAGTAATTATAATAACACCAGGCTGTAAAACAGTTACTCAAACATAAGAATTTATTTTCATTGTTCTATAGTTCTAAGTTTTTTTCCAAATAAGACGCTTCAAAAATTTCCATACGCTACATACTTACATATATCTGTATGCATAATAAATCACATTAAAATTGCTATACCTACAGTCTCTCAATTAAATGCACCTAAGTAGATGAATATCTACAAACAAGCCAAACAAGCAATTTGCGATCTTTTTTCCAATATCAGGCAATCGATGTTGTCGAATGCATCGATGAATCAATCGCTTGTAAGGTACAAGAACTAATAGCATTGCGTCTTGCAGCCGCAAAACAACAACAATTGTTTGGAGGAGGTATTAAAATCATGCTAAGGCTCTTTGCAGCGCTGTGTCTGCTTCACTGTTGGCTAATCTTGCGTTTATCGCATGTTTTTAACCTCAACTGGACATGCTTTATTACACATGCCACAAATGTGTATGTCGCGAAATGCACAACATAATGCAACGCACACACACAACCATTGCATGTATGTATGTATGTGCAAATACGCAAAATTAACAAACAAATCTAAAGATTTTTGGACGCTTATCATCGCCACCAGCATCACCAAGCAGCCGCCACATATTAGCATTGGCGTCGTCCACATCAGCGTTGACTGTGTCAGCTTTGTTGCCGCAACAACCAAAAACGCTTCAAATTCATTCGTTGCGCACGCGCATCCTGTCCACTCCTCGGCAATTTGATGATGTTTGCCGGATTCTTTTTTTTTTTGTTTGCTCTCTCCCGCTAAAAATATGCAAATTAAATGTAAATAAGCTTGCAACTATTAAATGAACGCTTTGTTGCACGTTGCGCTGTTTACCACAGCATTGCATCGCTTGCAACTAACTACCAACGTATGTACTAGAGGTTTACGCCGACAGGCTTTGCGGCGGCGGCGTGTTCAACTTCAAAAAGAATCGGCGGCGGCGGCGACGCCGGCGCGTCTGGAAACGCCGGCGCTACTGCCCATAAGGTACAGTCCAAAGAGCCATGAGGCTTCTAATCTCATCATGTCATCAGATTATAATTCTATTTAATTCATTCATTGAATTCAAATGTTGAGTGACTGCTGCTGATGGATGGGCGAACAGAAGAAAGTCTATATAGTATATACATTAGGTTTCCCATTGAAAATGATTTTTTTTGAAAATTTAAAGACCCTACCCCCTAATTTGATTCGTTTTTATGAGAAATATTATTGCCTATTTTTATAGATTTTTTAAAGGCCATTTAGAGGTCGCGGCCTGTCGATTTAGGTCAGAAAATACGATTTTCTAGATTCGTGAGTTTTTGAGAGACTATTTTTGCTTGAATTTCAATGAATTTTTTAAATTTTGACCATCGATAATTTCCACAATTTGAAAATATGTAGTACTAAGGTACAAAAAAACGATTTTCGATGGGCATCCTAATATACATACATCTCTATGTACTCTAAAAATGCGTATGTACTATTTCAATTTAAAGAAATAAAAAAAATTTAAAGGTTAAGTTATTGGGGTAATTTATGTCGCTATCAATAAAGTTTTGCAATAAGCTTTCAACCGTTATGTTAAATTACGGAGTTCTTACGAATTTTTGCGGGTTATATATTGAAAATAAGGTTGGCCTACTTTTTTCCAAAAGTTAAACCCATCAACTCCCACCACAATGGGCCTTTTTGACCCACTGTTTGAAAAATGGCTTATAAATAGTTAAATTTCCAATAATATATTAAGTGCCAAATTTTTCTAAGGAGAACAGAATAGTAATTTTTACCAAAAAGGGGGACTTCAACTCTGTGTAGAAATATTGCTATGCGCGGGAGCAAAACCTTCCTGGGGTTTGACCACTACTTAGGAAAAAAACTTTTCTACCCTATTCGACCCTAATTTAACTGTAATAAACGCTGTCGATCGAGAAACATGTTACCTATATATTTTTCTGAGCTACGCTTTTTTTTTAAATGTTCAGTGGCCCAAATTATGACAAAAAAACATCTTTTAAAAATGTAATTTTCATTTCGTAAAATAGTGCTTTTATACGAGTAGTATTTAGTTCCTTCAAACGATGTATTTCAATGTGCATACAACATGAAAATTTTGTACAAAATTCCCTAGGCGCCGAACGCCGCCGCCGCCGCCGCCGCGCCGGTATTTTCGTAACTCGGCGGCGGCGCGTGAGAAATGACAAAAAACGGCGGCGGCGGCGGCGTGGCCCGGCGGCGTATACCTCTAGTATGTACATATGTATATACATACATATTTATGCGTAGATTTGTATGAGAGCGGGTGTGTCGGCTACTTTTGTACAATCGCATTGATCATTTGCAGCTGATTGGTTGGCTAAATACCGCATCGCGTTTATTTGGCGTATTTCATTGCTTTGTGGCAGTTTAGTCGTGTCGATATCGACAGGTTTTTCGTAAAATTTAACAGTTTGCATGCAATCGATAAGGTCGAATATTTTCCATTGGAAATGAGGTAATAAATCTGCAATTGATTTGAGACAGTCGTAATTTGAATATTTTCTGAATACATATCTTTTATACAACGCGTGAATGTATTTGCTTGTTTGGGTTCTTTTGTTTACCACGTCGGGATTTTTTATTCGCAACAAATATAAATTTTTTTTCGTAATACTCGTATCAGGAATTTCATCCTAGCATCAAATATTATTGCTAGGAAATGTCAACTCATCCGCGTGACTTTAACAAAGCTTATACATACATATGCAAGAATGATAGAATACAAGATTGCGCCGTCCTGAACGTTGACATTTGTGTACCACAAGTAAACAAAGAAAAGAGGGAAAAGAAGAACGAGTTAAAACTTCCAAAACAGCTCACTTTACAGCGAAAAACGTGTTTTAATTTTGCTAAATGCGAAAATATTGCATTTGTCTTCTAATCTATTAGAGAACAGTGAACATATTAGTGCACTCCATTGCTTTGCAATTGAGCCTGCTTCAGCAAATGTTTTAGTGCACTTTCTTGCTTTGCAATTAAGGCTGCTGCAGTTTTCTGCGGGACTGATTAGTTAACTTGCTAATGGAGGCTGCGTGGAGCAGAAACAAAATCATTGTGAGGAAATGCTGTTAATATAATAATAGAGAAACATTTCGGGAATGGCTTTGCTGTGCCATATGTACACAAAATGCAGCGGTTCGTCCCAGCGCTACACTTGCATCTACGCTTCTTGCATCTTGGCGGCTGTCGCACTTAAACACACAGCACTTCATTGTATTAGTTTTTACGCAGTCTTCAACTCAAAAATTGCTCACAAATTGCAAATTAACACATTTTAAACTGATTTTTCACTAATAATTCATATTTCTCTTTCGCTGATTTGTAAACAAAGATCTGTTTACAAGTTACCACAACTGTCAAAATCGGCAAAACCAAAGTAGCGGTACCACTGACGGCGCCACCTTGATGTACATACATATACCAGTATAGTCCATCTCACAGAGCGGAAAATCGGCGAAATAATTTTTATATGGCCAAAGTTGGACGATATCTGGAACTGCTGGTCTCAAAATGTTATCTCACTGACAAGTGGATCAAATAGGTAATACCAAGTGAATCCAAGTTCTTCTCCACCTGGTACTTGGTCTTTTCACTGCATAGGAGGTGTATACTTTCAGAGCTGGGGTGATTCTGTCCGTTTGTACGACATGTCCGAGCCAGCGGAGCTGCTTTATTTTAATTCGCTGCACTACCTCTGTCTATTTCGTTGTAAAGCCAATACGGCTCACCCTTCCAACGCGTAAAGGCCGTTAAATCTTCCGCAAAATCTTTCTCTGAAATACTCTAAAGATGTTGTCATTGCCAAAGCTCAAAGTGATCCCCCCTTGTATTTGAATGCTTAGAATATTATTGTTGTTTCGCCACCAGACCCACGCATTTTGCTTCTCTAGCTAATATGCATACGCAAGGTCGACCTTCTTGTGAATTGGGCAAGAGAGGACAAAAAATTCTAAATGTCAAAAATCACGCCGCGTTTGTTTGGGTACAGCGCGCGCTGGCACTCGTTGGCATTTCAAAAATTATTAGCTTCTCGCCAACGTATACTTGAAAATGGTTTAAATTTTTTTTACAATTTTTTTTATTCTCTTTCATTTAATTTTCTTTTAAATTTTAGGTTTTTAGTTTTAAAAACTAATATATTTATTTCATTAATTTGTTTTAACTTTTACAAATTTAATGTATAACTTGTTTACTATTTCTGAATAAAATTGTTTTCTTTTTTATTTAATTTTTAGATTTCATTATTTTAAAAAGAAATTTTTTAATTGCATATAATTTTTCCCCTTTTTTAATGAAATGTCTTCTTTTTCTTTTTTTTTAATACAATTTGATTTTTGGACTTTGTTGTGTTATAAAGAATTAATACTTTTAATTCATATAATTTTTCATTAAATTTTCAAATTTATTTTTTAAATTTGTTTTTTATTATTTAGAAATGAAACATTTAATTTAACTTTTAGGAACTTCTTCTCTTAAATTAAATTTTTGTTTGATTTAATTTTTATAAACTTATATGGCCTTATTCCTAAAAAATTAGATAGGTTTAAAGAGCTATATATAATGACATTTTTCAGTTTATAAACCTTTTTTAAGGCTACTTTATTTTTTATGAATAAGGCCATTGATTTATTAATTTTTAACATTTTTTAATTTTCATTGTTTTGAAAATAAAAATACATACTTATATAATTATTTTATTGTATTTATTTTTTAAAAAACTTATTTCTAAAATACAAACAGTATAGCGCTAAGACCTCCTCGTACCAAAACTTTCAATCAGTCTTTCCAAAGAGAGAAAAGAGCTTTTGACAGTTTCCAGAATTGACAATTGTATTACTTGACAATTGTTTTTCGAAAGTGTGGCGCAAGGCGAATTTATATAAGGTGGTGTTGTTTCATCAGCTGTGAGTAGCGTTTGATTGTCAAAATTTTGAATTTCGTTAGTGAGTGAGTGAAAACGTGAGAGTGTTTGCATTTTCTGTCGCCCTTTTTCATTCGGGGAAGAATAGCTGAAATTTGACAATGGCCCGCTAAAAGCAACAACAAAATACAAGTAATTGTTGTATTTGTTCAATCGATACCACCTTATATGTATTCGCCTTGGTGTGGCGCATTGAAAGACAGTTGCAAGAGTTGCCCTGTTAGTGTACCCCATCCGACTGGTAGCAGCATGTGAATATTGCCTACAAATTTACCACTTTTTTGAGGTTTGCTGAAATGACGATTTTCCATCGGGTTTCTCCAGGTCGAACAAAATCAAACTTTTAAAAATCAATCTTCAGAAAAATTGTGGAATTTGAATGCTACATTAGTTATTATATCGCCCAATAAGAAATAAATTCGATCACGAAGTTTTTGCTCTGGAGAAGCTTCGCTTTACAAATTTTCAATTACCTTTTTGAATGCACTGACACGTCTATTACTGTTTATCATTATTGTTGTAACAGTATACCATATTTTCAGGGATGGACTGAGCATCCCTACGTACGTATGTATGTACAAATTTACTATTTCCCGGTAAGTGGACATTATAAACGTAAATTTTTTTATTAAGTGTTTCTTAGCTTCGTCCACGCTACTGGGATCCATGACATTATGGGCACGCTCGTAAAAAGAAAAATATTACTTGACCAAAAACAATATTTGCGGTATTTTGTTGTAGCTTCTGGTCTGTAAAATGTAACAAAAAAATTCTGATTTCAAATTAAAAAATAAAAACTGTTGTAAGTTCTTTTTTGGTATATTTCTTTGCTTCCAGAAGCATCGATCCATCCTTTGTTCCTGAGTTAGGTGAATGTACCAAAAGCTGATTTTTAATTGCTTATTTTGTATGAAAAAATAGCTGCAAATAGACTTTGAAAATTTAGAATATTTGTGAAAAGATTTGACATTTTAGTGACCAAATAATTTGAAAAACCTGTTCCATATGCCTTGCTTGGAACATAAGAAAAAATCGCGCCAAATATTCCCATTACAAGCATATCGAATATTTTTTATATGCAAATCCAACAAACCACATTGGTATTTGTATATACATTTATTATATCTGATTAGCTAGCGGCCGCTTAAAAGGTTGCGCTTTGCATGCAAACAAACAATCAGAGAGAACTTTACAGCGAACCGCATCAACAGTATTGTACAGCAAATATAAAATTATCTTATTACAAATTAAACATACCAATTCTTGCAAAAACGCACGCACATTCATACACCCATCAAATTGCAACCGGCAGGCCGGCCGCCAACCAATCGATCGGTGCGTTATGTCTGTCTAACCGTGCACACCGTGCCTGTCCGCCCGTTATTGCCTCACGCGAGCGGCTAAATAGATTATGCCAATTGATCGGAATCACTTCATAAATTTACGCAAAAACGCAAAACAGCAACACTGGCCGCAAGGCGAAAGCGCATGCGCAATCACACAACAGCCACCACGCAACTGGATGGAAAGCGCGCTCGGCAGTGGTGCAAGCAAAAGTGCGATTGCGTGTAGGCGGAAGAGGCAAAACAACGCAAGAGTATTTGTTATTTTTATTGACGATATCGATTTTGTTTTCATGTCGTTTTTTTTATTTCTGTTGCAATAGTTTCACTCGTCTTCAGTTACTTCGCGCCGTTTAACATTTTAAATGGCTTGCCAGCAATTACAAATAAAACAATAATCATTCTCTAGCCTCTGGCGTTTACGGGGAGTAGACGGCTTCACGCGCCCACCGACGAATATGAATATTTTATTTTTTTTTTTTGGCAGCAACCAAGCGCAACAATAAGCCACTTTGCAGAAGGAATGAACCGCCGCAGACGAAGAAGGTGGTGGGTAGGAGGCAGAATGATCGTTGCATTGACATTGTGCGCGCTGGCTTAGCTGGAGCAATGGAGCAATGAACGCGTGTGATCACATCAAATGAATGAATTGAATTCATGAAGCAAAAACAATTTATTGTAATATCAGCCAACATGCCACAAAATGCATGTACGGTGCGCGGCGTACATACATCCGCCCACTGTTGGGTCGGTGCCGCAGCCGCCGCCTGCCACATCATTCGCTTATTCATATATTCATTCACTCATTTCCGCCTGCGAGCGTAAATAAATTTTGCACTTAAGTAGGTAGGTAGTGACTACGTGCAACAAGCTTGTATACCTATAGACACTTGGCTGCTTGCAAGTTGCAGGCTACTCAGCTTTCATATGCTTGTAAGGCCAATTTATTTTACAAGAAGTTTTAGTGTTTTTTCTCCTCTTTTTTTGGTTTTAAGTTGGTGCTTCTCTTGCGTGCAAAAATCGATCAGCAGCGTATGAAAATGAAAAAAAAAACGAAATGCTGTTAAAATTCGCGCTTTCGGCCAGACGTTGCAACACCCTCACAGAACGCATACATACATATGTGTATATGTATATTTACATATGTATTCATGGATATGCGCATATGCCACAGCGTTGATGCACTCCACGCAGTACTCACTTAGAATTTTCGCCGCCAAACGAGTTAATTCGTTACGGAATCCGTTTATGCAACATTACCTGTGCAACAGTCTCTTTCATTGTTTCAAGCTGCTGTTAAATTTTCATTTGCTTTCTTATTTAACTCTTTAATTTTATTTTTTATATTTTCCATGTTTTTTTTTTGTTTTTACTGAATTTCACTTTTTTGTGTCCATTGTCGGCGAGCGTGCGAAATTCGTTTGAATATGCAAATGCTCTGTGGTGCTGAGGCGCTGGTGTTGCATTCAGCCGTACATTTTGCCATCCCGACTTCACTCACTTCTTAAATAGCTTTCGGTTGCGTCTTCCTGATGCGATTAATTTATGATATTCAAATGAATTTCTGTATTTGGCAATATTTTTGCATTGAATCGATCGTTGCGGAGATCGCATTACCAATTTGCCTAATGGCATTCCGCGCCGTCGATTAACAAGAAAGCAGTCAAAATACGCATTTATCGTTTCTTAATTTGAGTATCCAATGTATGTAATTTATGACATGAAGTTGGTATTGGTGGTACACCGCTATGTAAAGGCTAAGAAAGATGTCTTTGGATGAGAAATTTTAAGCGACCATATTTGAACCACACGGCAAGAATTTAGCCAAATTTAAAGCGGTTGTTGAGTGATTAAGACGTCTCGAATTCGATGCTCGAGCAACGGCCATTCCGCCACGAAAAAATCTTCTCTTAAGAACCAGGGAACAACATCAAGAATCTCACTTTGAAGCTAGTCGAGTTATTAATTTAGTCAAACATTAGACCAGGTTGGTTAAGATAACTACCCATCGAGGAGTACCTACACTTGGACATGGCTTTGATGGTCTAAAATTGGGATTAGGTAATAGGATTGTTTGAAAAACGCTGCGTGCTGTAAATAAAGTTCCGCAGGTACCTGATGTCCACCAAAATAGTTTCTCGGGTGTTTTAGTAAAATACCATCCTGCTCAGTCTTGCTGTTTTTTGGATTCCAGGCATTTAAACCTTAGTATTTCGAAATCACGGCAGGTGGGAAGAAAGTGCTGAAATTTTTCTACCTCCTCCAGCAACTGCAGCATTAGGGGTCGGAGACGATATTGCGTCGTATCGCATTAGTTCCATTTTTCACAGTGTACAATAAGGACTTATTTCGGTACACCCATCAGCATGCAAAGTTGACGCTTGTTTAGCTTAAGAAGCTCTTTTTCTACTCTGCATGTCGGGGTTTTCGCCCAGTGCTTGCTGAGCCGACTACAATTTTTTTCTGTCTGAGAATTGCGCAGGAACTCGTATACCCTTCCTGTCAGCGAAAATATCAGTGAGGACGCGATGAGTCGATGAGTTTCGATCGCGTCATAGGCGATCCTAAAGCACTAATTTCTACTTGTTTTTTCGAAGTAAATATTTACCCTTCTAGTCGGTATTATGCTTCTAGATTGCCAGTCAACTTATTCTTTGGCCGCAGTAGCCGAAGTGTCCATACAACCCTGTCCTCCTTAGAGCATTCAATACATCAAATCTGTACCTTGGATGTGAGTGATTCAGAATAATTTCTGGAATCGATAATTTGGGAATTCAAATAATATTCTCATCCCTCAAAATGATGCATGGATATTGGAAACAAAGTACGGAGAAACTAATGCTGACTGATCCTCTGCAGGACCTACGGGGTCTACTGGGCCGCAGTTGAGTCCAACTCCATGGCCGCCATCGCGAGACCGCCATTGCGAGACCGCCATTCTCTTTGCGTAGAAAATTCGGAGTATTATTCTGAGGCATCTGTTCACAAGCACTTGCAGACATATATGGGTTGGTGTAGTATTAGTCATGCAAAGCTTAAACTGGAAGTCAGGTTCTTCTTCCGCCTTTTATTACTGATTTTGCCGACTCTTCATTCAATGTCTGCATTTGTATTGCCGCCGGGAGCAACTTCGCTTCCCCTTCATGGCAGATATAGACTCGGAGGTTAGCCATTGCCTACCGAGCGGCGACCGCTGTTAGACATATTTTTTTTCTAATTTAGATATTGCTCAAATCAGGCATCGACCCAGGTCCCATCAGTTTTAAAAACCTCTTCCCTTTCACCCATCACTTCCATCAATAATTTTGAGCAGCATCTTGACACGCTCACCATAATCTTCGTTGTTGCTTTTCAATAAACTTTGCTGTGAATTTTGTTGGCAGGCCGATTGAACTGTTGAACTGAGCGGTCGGTAGTTGTCAGGTGACAAAATGTTATTGTTTTTTTACTGACTTATCCTGACAATGCTGCAATACACACACAAGCATATACTACAACAGTACCAACAACAGCAAACATTGTAAAACAACATAACAACAAAGTACTCATGATTTTGACATAACAAAAGGATTTACGTCAACGCACGTGCAATAAATGCTACAAAGTCAACCTACAATGACAAGAACAAGAAGAAGAAGAAGCAAAATACAGTGCGTGAAAAACAAAACCAACGCATTTAACAGTAAGTGAACAGCTCAATCGATTTTTATATGGTTCAGTGATTTTGACACTTCGATTGCATTGTTTCAAAGCTATGCGCTTCACGTATCTGTGAACAAACAAATGGACAGACAAATACATGCATTGGACTTACAGACAAGCGGTATGTGTCTTTCTTGTACACCCTGTAGGAAATAGTAGAGTGCACGAATGCCTGCTGTGCTTGGAGTATAACTCCACAGCAAGCTTTTCAGGCGTTCAACGTTCTATTCAACTATAAGTTTTATATTAGGACCTGAGCGCCAAAAGGCACAACGCCTGAACACCACAGAAATGGTGAAAGGAACTTACAGTCCGTGTGAAGGCAGGTCGGAGAAAATACGCAAGGCTTTAAGATTTAACGGTAGGACCAATCTGCTCGCATAAGCACTGGCCTGTTATTATTCCGGACACATGTGATAGTGCAAGGAGCTCATAGTGAATGAGTGTGTCTTTTCCTATCAAAATTAATCCATAAGATTGATTGAGCTATCCTCCAAGTGATCTCTGTCGACCACATTTATTTTCCTGTTCGTAGAATTGCAGTTTTTTATTTTATTTTGTATAACTTTACGACCTAAAATTCATACTAAGGACATTCCTGCACCTTATGACAACTTGCAACGAGATGTTGAAGAAGTTCACTGAGCTGATATTCGCTTGGCTACAGGTATTGAAGACAGATTAAGAAAAGAGTCAAAAAGCCAGAGTATAGCCCCTTTTATCGCTGTTTGGCTTCTTAAAACACTTATTTCTGAACTTTGCTAGGTCTTCTTACATTAGCCGCACTGCTAAGCCCCGCTAAGTTCGGTTTGTCCGTCAATCGTTGTCGCCAAGCTCAACTATTGTTGGGCCCAAGAAACGGGCTCTTTCCACGGGGTCGGACCAAAGAGAGATGGGTGTCTCCATATGCGGAACGCTCATTGGGTAGAGTCTGGACATATATCTGTGGAGACGGCTGAGTTATCCAGACCGTAACTGGACAAGAGTACTGCGGGTCTCTTTTGACAGTTTAAGCTCCGTGTTTTATATAGGGGGTGATTGGGCTCCGATCACGCCATTCATAGGTCGGGAGTAGTGGTAAGTGGTGACAATCCTTTCAGGAATAATTTGGGCCTCGCTATACAGTTGGTGGTCAGCCAACATCAGAAGGCATCCTTGCGCTGTCCGGATTGAGAAGCTTGTTGCAACTGCGATTGTGTGTGCGGGAAAAAAAGAGCAGGCTATGAAAGGTAAACCCTAGAATTTTCGAGTTGTTTACCGTCGTAATTGGTGTCAGCGACGTAAATGCCTAGTTGACGCCTGATCTCCTTCGTCCAGGTGGTGAAGACGGTTGCCGTTGATTTCGTTAGGGAGAGTGTTAAGCTCCTTGCAGTGAAGAAGCGAGAAAGGTCGGATTGATAGACATTTACTTTTGAGCAGAGGTCATCATTTCCATTCCCAGACGTCAATATGGAGCAGTCGTCAGCGTATGAGATCAGGGAAGTTACCTCCGGTGGCTGAGGGAGTTGCGAAATGTAGAAGTTAAACAGTAAGGAGGCGAGGATACCACCTTATGAAACCCCTTCTTAAATTCTTCTAGGATTTAAGGCTTGATCTCGGAAGATTACTGACGACTGTCGATCACTCATATAATTCGCCGACCACCGTTTGAGTCCCTGTGGAAGAGAGGAAGCCTCGATTTCTTTTAGTAGCAAGGGATGACAAATGGTGTCAAACACCTTTGACAAGTCCAATGCCACTAGGACTGTACTCTTACAAGGGCGGCTGCGTTTAGCTCACGAGTTACCTGGGTGTTTATATCTTTAAGTGCTGTTGTTGTGCTGTGCACTTTACGGAAACTATGATAATGCTTCGCTGAGGTAAGGTAGAATGTAAATTACGGAAGTAGCAGAGCCGCAAGTGTAACCACTTAGCAGCGGGACCAATCTCCCCGATTTCCACACATGGGGAATGATGATAGTAGCCATTGACAAGTTGAGCACCACGGTGAGTTATGCTACTACCGCGGGCACAAAATTTTTCAGCATCAGCATGCAAATTTCGTGAGGTCCAATAGCTTTGGAGGCTTTCGCTTTCCCAATGGCCACATTGACTTCAGCGCTGGCGAAGACTCCTGGTTACTCGACGTTTGGCCTTATCTGCCGAAGGCTGCAATGTGAATTGCCGCGCATTTCTTCGGTCCGATTATGCGCGACCATCGAATGAACTTTTTACTCTGTCGTCTCATCTCATCGGGTTACCAGAGGCGAAGCTTATACTTATTTACCAGTTGCCGAATCTCCAAATTGAGGTCCTTTAAGTGAGGATCCCAGCGATCGATGGTCACGCTCATTCGCTAGAACCCTTGGCTGCTCTTTAACTCGCTGTGAACTGGGACTTTAATTATACTCGTTTGCTGAATTGAGACTGGAAAAATTATATTGTATTATTTTCTCACAAAAAAAAATGTGTTTTATACATACCTCAATTGGCTAATTACCACAGGGAATAAGTCAGTATTTTTCCGATATGGCAAATCCTTCAAATGAACCGAACTCCTTTAAAATTCGAAAAACGGACCTATTCTGCCTTATCCTGAATTTCGCCTGAAAAAAAATTTACCCGAAAATTTGTCATCAGCCCATAGTAAAACCATGGAAACCAAAAGTGAAAAGTGAACCGCTTCGGGGAAAATTAAACTCACGATGGAGCTGATTCTTTTTGTTAACTAGCCGATTCAAATTTTCTGTTTATAAATCATACCTACCTAGATATGTTTCAAATTAATTTTCCTAGGGGGTTGCTTTGTGTTCAGCTATGCTTTTTATTTTCGAAACTCTTAGTGAGACATACGCGAAAACTCTTGCTGATCATATTTTTACCTTTTTACGTTCCTTGACTGCCTATTTTTTGTTAACATTACCTCAACTGTGAATGAAATCGATTTGATTTGGCACAACACAGAAACGACAAAGCGCAGCACGTTGCGTATTTTCATTCCCGTTCCTACTGTCAACTTTGGTGCGTTGGCGGCAAAAGTTGAAAAGCGGTGATCATCACCGAATATGCAGTAAAATAAACACACTTACATACATACATCAATTCTTAGGCAAATGCATACATAAATATGATGATAAATTTTCAATTTCCAAGCCTAGTTGTTACGCTATAGATTTTTTTTTTACATATTTCATGTATGTATGTATATATGTATATGAACATAGCTGGCAGGACCTCCACGGTAGCGTAAATCGTTTAGTATGCACACGGAGACTCCACAGACTACTATCTATAAACTAAAACTTGTGAAAGTAGTAAAAAATTTGAAATTTTAGCACTCGCCGTTCTGCTTAATTAAAGCGTTACAGCGGTGACATTTATCTACCGAACACACAACACAGCGGTCGGCAGCAAGAAATTTTGTCTTCGCTCAACACAATTGCCTTCTGTATAGCGACGTACATAAATTAGGCAAATTATCCTTCTAGCCTCATTCTTTCATGGTTTCCTTAGATTTTTACGGTCACCTACTTTTTACAAATCGGTAGCACTGGCTCCCTGTGATCTCCTTTAATTTATGTCTTCTCCTTGCTGCTGGTTTTTCACGCATCATCACAGTGACGCTATTGTCGTCTGCTGTGGTCGATTATGAATTTTAATTAGCTGTGCTAGCACTATTGAAAATATAGGCACTTTTCCATAGTCTGTAGTCGTAGTCGCTGAGGTCTGAAAAACAAAAATTGATAAATAAATAAATAAAAAATTATTTAAATATTGTATGTATGTACTACATATATGTTGAATAAATACTATAGAATAATTGATTGAGTTAATTTACATTTCAGGACAAAAAAGCCGGAAGTTTCATTTACATTTGAAAAAGAAAACACTTCTGTGTGGGAAATACACTTATTTACATATTTTTAACACATTTTGAATGGGTAACTAATTCCAACATCCCTCGTGTATTCGAATGAGATAGTATCAAACTTTTTTTTTTTTAAAGAGAGGTTTTTGGTTAATCAAATATAAAGCATCTGTTCTCAATCCTGACCTATTAAGAAATCATTTACTCTCTCCAATCATTAGAAGTAACCGTCCAAAAATCCTAGCCTTTTCTAAGCATATTTTCAGTATGCAGTTTTATGGCCCACTCAATTTTAGTCTCACAAAGTGCAAGTTTGAAGTAGCTAGGACTTACCGTTGATTTTTTATTTTTTATTTTTGCTGACAGTGCCAGTCATTTCTTCGATGATTTTTTTATGTGAAGCAAATGAGCAACACCTTCAACAAATGAATTTTTCAAAAATCACCCGGAAGCTTTGAAATGGCAAGTATCATTCTGAGGTGCCTATATTCTGGCGTACCTATGAACTTAGCTTATGGAACAAACGATCTGATTGTGAAGTCTGATCATTATAGTCGCAGTTAAATGGAAATAAAATTATAGTTTAAAAAACTAAAACCTCCCTATTATAATTGCCATTCGTACTGTCATCAGGTATATAACTTGAGAATAGAAATCGATGCATCTTTTAGGCGCATCAATATTACATAGTTACATCCCGAGTTAAGAGCGAAATACACCACACAAGCGGCTTGTCAAACATACTTTTCCCATTTTGCCATAGACCATGCAAACATGAGTCGTTCAAGCACAGAATTTTAGTTTTCTTTCGGTTAACAATGTAAAACATTTTAGTTTTCTACCATTATTCTCCCTTACGTCTTCACTTGGTGAAATTTCAGTTGCAATTGAGGCGATTTTACCATCCACATCGCAAGCGGTTTGATCAAACGTCAACATGGCGGCCAGAAAATCAAAAAAATTTGATTTTTGCTCAAATTTCCCTCAAGCGGTTTGTCAAACCTTCAAACACCCCATAGACAGCACAAATGGCTTGAAGCAAAGGGAAATTTCGCTTGGTTTGTCAAGCCGCTTGTGTTGTGTATTTCGCTCTTTAATAAAAGGAAGGTAAAAAATGCGGAAGACCGTTCAAAACTGAACAGATTTTCAGCAGTAGTTTTTCTGTGTCGAAGACCGGGTTATCCTCATCAGTCCGAGGTGGAACTTTTGGAACTCTTCAATCTCCTCCTTCTTCTCCAGACGAAGGAACTGGTTTTTGCCTTTTTAAAAATCGTGGAATGATTTGACTACAGATTAGGAAAGAAGATATAAAAAGTGTCGTCAAGCTAAAAACATATCGGTATGCACATCGGCCAAATCGATCTTTGGAGAAACTAGCTTTGTCTAGGCTAATCTAGTTCTATCTAAATTCGATAGACAAAGCCGGTGTAGGCTGGGTCAAACTGGACTGGCCTTAGTCCGATATTAGGACCTAGTTTAGTTTAGGTTGAATGCGGAAAAAAGTTGGACTGTGAACTTCCTAGTCGGAGTTGTTCAGGGTTATTGTGTTTTTTTTTGTTCGAAGCGCTACCGAGGGCAGGCAACGCAGGAATAAATTTGATGCAACAATATTGGGGGCTGCGTAGCTGGGGTTAGACTGAGGAGGATTATTTTTTGATTTACTAGCTTAGGCTTAACTGACCTTATTGCAACCAAACTGACTCACTAATCAGTCCTGACTCAAATATATGGCCCCTAAAAACAGTGTGGATACGTGCATGTCTACATATGTACATACAATACAAACGTATGCATAAAAGTTTATGCAAAAAGCGGATGCGTAACGAATAAAGCTGAACAATATATATGAAATCAGTTTGTGTCATGCTTTGCTAGTGGCTAGTCAGATTACATTCTTAACTTATTAATAAATTTTAAGGTTTACTCTTCTCCACGATCATAAACACCATGTACAAATTTGTAGGGAAATTAAAAGGCAACGCAATGATATATTACATACATACATTCATTTGGTGATATCAGTAGCTGGAGCTTTCCGAGAGTGACGCCGCAGCTTACTGGTTTAGATTTGGACCCACGGTTGATGTTATTATTGGTTTTAACACACTGCTGAATGGCCAATACGTCAACTTCGGGGACTTCCATGTCTTTTTTGACAAGATTATAGATTTTTTGTTAACTATTGTGAGATGGGATTCCTAGTTGAGTTTTTTTCCAGTATCACCTCTAAGTAATTCGCCTCTTCTCTATCTTCTGCCTATTTAGGTTTATTGAT
>NW_023458556.1:28832513-28847189 GCF_013731165.1 Rhagoletis pomonella
AAGTAATTCGCCTCTTCTCTATCTTCTGCCTATTTAGGTTTATTGATAAACTTTTCTCTACACACTATTCTTGGATGATAAGATCATCTGTAGTGATAGTAAATTTTCCTGCTTGCTATGCATGCTGACTTTCGTATAGGGGCTTCCTCTTGAGATAAAGGAGCTATGGCTGATGGGTCCATATGCCTTCGGAAGATTATTATTTTGTGTATCTACTTATAAAAAAATGCGAAGATACTCAATGTAAGTAGTTGAGGACTAATCTCTGAGCACCACATTTACACATCCGCCCTAGTAAACTTTATCTGACCACAATTTAAGTTATTTTTAATAGCATTTTCCATTGACTTTATATAAATATTTATTTTCGTGCTTTAATTGATTAAAATTTGCTGTCATAAAACCACAAAATGCTTGTTTTAATAAATGAAAACATGACTAAAGCATTTAATATTAAAATTGTGTACGAAAAAAAATTTTACGCTAAAAATATAAAAATACATATACACTCATACGTAACTCCATAAATGCAAACATACAAATTACATACACGTACTATGTATATGAAACAAGAATGCAATAACAAAAACTTTGTTGTACTTGAAATAGCCAATATCAGTAAATGGGTGAGCATTTGTGGTGAACTTGACCACCATAAGTACCGCTCGTAAAAATCGCGCATGTAACGTGTTGAAAACCACATTTCACAAGCGGCCCAAGACGCCTTTTACGACAAACAATTCAGCAATAACAACAGCAACAACAACAAGAGTAACAGCAGCAGCAGCAGCTACAACATCAATAACTCTACTAGCATGGATAAAACAATAAGAACCAGAGCAGAGCAACAACAGCATTCAATATAATAACTACACAACACAAAACTATCATGTCCATATGCTGATGACTGGCTGATGGCTGATGGCTGGCTGGCTAGCTGACTGGCTGGTGAATGGAATCTGTGGTGAACTGGTGGCATTTTGCCTTATGCCGCTGCACTTCTTCAACTAAGTACTAGGCAGGCGCCTTAGCTTTTTGCATTCAATTCACAGTCCATTGACTCTTTGTGACTTGGCTTGGGATGTGTAGGTAAGCTTCGGAATTGCTTTTCATATTTACTGTCCAATGTTCGCACGAAACATTTTATACCTTGCCACTTGTAGTTCATAATGTGGCGCGCAAAGGCTTAAAAGGCAGACATATCATAATAACCACAGACAAACATACATACATTCAAATGTATATAAATGCATAGGTACGGCGGAATATTAATAACGTTTAAGGATTATAATAGTCGTAAAAACTAAAGATCAGATCATGGAGATTAAATATAGATCGATATTGATGTTGTTTTGCATGAATATGTACATATATCTATGTAGAATGTTACACACATATTCCCACATGTAAATACAAACATACATACATATCGTCGCCTGGGTAAAAGATTGTCGTATGTTATGCACGTACGTATGACGCTTACGACAATCTTTTACCCAGGCGACGATATGTAAACGCATATGTTCATATGTGCTTACATACGAATATGCAAGAACATATCACTGTTACTCTTGAAACGTATTAAAGATACATATGTATATGTATGTAAATTCTGAGCAGGTTGAGCTTGAATTTGAGCTAAAAATATGTTATTAAAATATTAAAATTGAACTCCTTTATATACGTATATTGGAAGAATTAACTCAATTACGTATGTATGTAAGTATTCAATTCAATTTACAGAGACAGCTACGTTCGAGTTTACAAAGGATAATTAATTTTAAAGGTGTAATAGGTGGTTATGTAAGCCTTAGTGTTTTCCTGGCATTGCAGAGCTCAATAAAGCTGATAAACTACTTCTTCTGGTTTCTTAAGTTTTTTAAATGCTTCCTAACCCAAGATACCTTCGTTTTGCTTAATCAATCCTTTATTACAATGGGTTCGACCATTAGAGCTTTAAATTGCCTAGCCAAAGCCGGACAGTCATAAAAAATGGATTCAGGAGTTGCATTGTCCTCAAAGCAGAGTCGGCATTCTGACTCTTCGATAACATAGAATCGGTGCATGTGAAATCGTAGTTGATTGTGACCAATGAGGTGCCCAGAAAGAAGCCTGATCCCATATCTATTATCTAAGATACGGGACTGGCCTATCTATGACTTCAGCCTGGACCACGGTGGGCTATATGGTAATTGCAAGTTTGGTGCCGGACTCATAGATATCGGGCTCATAGATATGGCTCTGTGCTCCATCTTTGGAGCCAAAAATTTCGCATATATCCAACCCTGCTTACCAAAAATACCTGAATGCAGCTTTTTGTATAGAAGCAGCTCCTTCGTGGCTGTCCTTTCTTCAATAAAAATACGAAGAGCAGTCCGCCCTGGCGCCGCTGTTGAGTGAGTACTTATTGATCTAGTAATGGAGATACATTGAAAACTGTGCAGCTTGAGGCATAGTACGACACCTTTACGCACTGTCTACTGCCACCATTCTACGGATGCCTAAGGTTGACTACAGAGTGATGATTGCTAGAAGCGATATTATGCCACAAAATACAAAATTAAAAATGTGCTTTTTGTTGCTTTGCGTGTATTTTATATTTACCATAGCATCGCTTCTAGAAAATACTCAGCCTTGACTTCAGAACTCATGTTGTTAAAAGTTCTTCGGCAGTCCTACAGGGCCCGTAAGGGTTTAACATCAGTTTTCTTAAGATGGGAGTGCCAATTAAAGTGCTGACTAAGACTAAGACAAAAATTGTGGAACTTTTGAAGTGAAATTAAGCAGGGAATACTGTATATGTATGTATGTACGTGAGCTCTACTCAACCCACAATAATGACATCCCCGCCATAAACGCCAACTACAACGAGATCGAGCGCTTTATGTAATAAACTAAATCCCAACGCCAGTGTACTGATTGGGTATTATAAGTGTAGCTACAGTTCTGCTAAATCCACCATATATATCGGATATTATCGGTCTCAAAAGCTGCAAGTTATGTTCTGCCCTTTCCAAATAAAATATGGAAGGAAAGTGGATACCTATGGTAGTAAACGGAGAGAACACAATTACTTATCATCGAGCAAACAGTTAGCGCATTCTAGGACCGGCATATTTCCGAAAAAAAGAGGACTTCGCTTATATGGGAACCAAAATGAATAGTGTTGAACTTCCACGGAGAATCCCTATAGCCAATTGGATATATCTTGAACAAAGTAGACAGTTGAGAAGTAAAGACGCGCAAAAACGCACTCGGCGGCCTCGGAATACTTGCCAGATGGAACCCTGGAAAGGTTTTAAAAGGCGCCTTTCCAGCTACCGTTTGGGACAGCCAGGAGGCCGTAAAGGCCCTATGCAATTGAACGATCACCTCCAGGTTTGTCAATGCCAGCTTTGACATTATCCAACTGATTGCCGCGAGAAACGCCGTATTACCATGCTGAGTACAAAAAGAGTTCGAGATCGTAAGTAACAGGGTCGGCGATGAATTGGCTAGGGACGGCTGATTGTCTGTACTTGTGGGACCGGAAACATTTTGTGGATTCACTTGATCCTTCTCGAGACTATTAATCGAAGCCGTGCGTAAACTCACCACGCAGTTAATATTTTGAACAGAGCCAACATCAAGTTGCTTCATGGTTTCCTAACTGGTCTTAATCATCTGCGCTCTCACATGCACCGTATTGTTCTTTCCACAGAGATGGAGTGCCGCCTTTGTCTTGAAGACGAGGAGACATTGTAGCATTGCGTGTGATTGTCCGGCATTAGCAAGATTTGTACTGCAGTACTTCAGTTCTTCCATAGACGATGCCCTTAAGGTCAGGAATTCGTCTACCACGACACGTTTAGCTTTGGGAGGCTTATAACGTCTTGGGCCGTCAGGTTTAGGAACTATCATAAGGAAACCAAAGATATTCTCTTACACCATTCAATTTTCATTACATTATGAGGACGATTAAGAAGGCTTTGTGCGTTGGTGATGGCAAATAAATAAAACGATGAGCTATACACGCTTTACAATGATTTAGACATAGTGCAACAGCAATGAAGGCTTTGTCATATCTGACGATTGGACATAAACGCTCTAGCCCTGAAAGTATTTAACTCGAAATCCGCTGCTTATGGCAGAGGCAGAAGGGCTTACTTAGTAAACCTCACGGAACATTTAGAATTGGCACCCACTGACAGAGAAAAAACATAATGTTGATTCGAGTTACGGAAGTTTAACTGTTTTTTTCTTAATTCTTATCTTTTTCTTATCTTCCAAATTAGTATAACCATTAGCCGAGAGATAAAAAAATTATTACCCTGAAAAATGCCTTGACTAAAATTAATAAAATTCCGGCAGCAACTACGGTGGCATGTAAAGGCGGTACTAATGCGCAGCTTCCTCATTAAATAAAACAGGACCCTCAGCGTCGAATAGACATTTCTCCGCTTTCATTCCTTTGCTTTATTACCATAATCCTTTTTCGTCCCCTTCTCAAGTTGAAGTGTCCTTTCTACATATGTGTTCGCTTGTTTCAACTATTAATATTTTTCCTTTCTCATGAGTCATTTCATTTTTATGTGCATACGAGTATTTCTCAAATTATTTATGTATATATTTTATTGCTGCATGAAAATATTTTCCTCACCTCCTGATAAGCACAAAGATAAAGGATTATGTGTGTAGGATGATGGTGCATCACTCTTACCTTTGTATGGTTAAATATTGGTTGTAGCGACTAATTACAGCAGCTAGTTTTTCAATATGCATCCTTTCGTTTTCCTTTCGAGTACCTGAAATTTTATTATCCATTTTTTGTTTGTTTGTTTTAAAATCGTTTACTTTGGTTTGCTACTTCTACTGGTATACCGCCAGTTAATGAGCAGTTATTGCATTTTGACCCACATATCGGGCACCTCAACTTCAGCATTTTTGTTTTTTTTTTTTTTGCTGTAGCGTTTATCCAACTTTGGACCGACAAAAATGGGTTACGCGTGGTATACTATTTCCATGTTTCAAGCGTAAATCCATTCTTGCTCGCTCCCTTTGCTTATTACTTTAATTTGGTAATCTTGCTGCTGATGAGTACTAATTGATTGTTATTATTATTCTTGTAGTTCGAAGTGGTGAGTGAAGGCGAGTCAGGTGCTGCAGGTATGTTTTCGATTTCATAAACAATGTTTTGAAACGGTTATTAAATCTCACTGGGCGCACGCTTAGTCAGCGTAGAGCAGCTTTCTTTTCGGGCGGTTGCTTGTTTGTTTTTGTGTTCGCCTTCTTTTATTACTTACTTTCTTTTTTGAAGGTGGTTTATGTGGAACACATCGATTGATGCCTTGACTGATGGCTGTGGTTGCTCATCAGCAGCCTTGGGGCAGCACTTTGCTGCCGGCGAAACACGGGATAATCTTTTGCACATTTTACTAATATTCAGAACAGTGGGTCTAATGCAAATGGTGTTCAAAGATAATACTATAAGCTTCTTTTGATTAAGTTGCGACTGCTTTAGCACGCAGGGCATACTTATTTCAGGTATCACAGGGCCGAGTCTCAACTTAGTACCTTAATTGCGCTAGAGAATAACCTGAAAATCTTGGTTTTTACTCAAGCAAAGACTATTTTTTCGATGCTCTAATCCAGTGCCTGCAATGTCTGAGCGTCAAAGGTGCGTACTACCACTTCATAGGACCTGGGTTCGATCCCTGTCGTTTAATGTGCGCAATACCTCAAATTAAGGCTTCAAGTACAGGTAGCCTTTTATGTGTCTTAAATGAAAGTATTCTCTTTGGGTGGTATCTCTGAAAAAGAATAAGGTGGATGTTTCCCTGCGAATGGCGGGATTTCGTTTCTTGTGGATTTGGCTGAGCACACTTAAATTCCAGTAGTCGGGCATGCGTTCATCTGACCATATTCTTCATAAGAGTTGATGCATACACCTTATCAACTCCTCGCCACCATGCTTAAATAGCTCAGCTGACAGGCTGTCAGCTCCAGCAGCTTTGTTGTTTTTCAGCCGCGTTATTGCCATTCGTACCTCGTCATGGTCAGGCGGAGGAAATCGACTCCGTCATCATCGACTAGGGGCTCGGGTTATTCTTCTCCACTACTTTCCGTGCTGCTACTATTCAGTAGGGTGGAAAAGTGTTCCCTCCATAATTTAAGTGCGTTCTGAACATCGGTAACTAGGTCGCCATTGTTGTTCTTACAGGAGTACGCCCTCGCCTTAAAACCTTCCGTAAGTCGCCTAACTCTCTGGTAAAATTTTCAGGCATTCTTCCTGTCGGCCAGCATTTCAAGATCTTCGCACTCACTTATTTCGGTCACTCTCTTCTTATTGCGGCAAATACGTCTCGCTTCCCCGGTGAATGAGCGAGAAATTAAGGAGTTCTAAATGCGTAACTTATAAATGCAGATTTTTAAGGTGTGGGTTAGGTTAGGTTAGGAAGGCGCGTACGAATGACTCAAACTTCCACGCGGAGGCAGATTTTCCAATTGTGAATACCCTCTATGAGTGCCAGAGGGAGGTATGAATGTTCTACATTTTCACCTCCGTTATCTCCCCCAAGCTATTAAAGACGCGTTATCCCAAATGCTTGAGGCGCCTTATCTGGAGAGCTGGGAATTGACGTAAGAAGTTGTGAATTCTTCTTCAACCTCAAACCGATAACTTCTGCAGAGAGAGCTTGTTGGTATACGCCATCGATGGAGGTTTGGTGCTATAGCACAGTGCCCTGTGATGACGCCGGCAAGAGACTCCAAGCAGTGAAATCTTTCCGCTATTTTGGCCTTCGGTTATACAGGAACTCCTCTTCAAAGCTATGCAATACATTTACGGATGATTAGGTAATTTTCCTAAGAGTGGTGCATGGAGACACCATCACCAGACGCACAACGCTACGTATCATACAAAGACGCTGCGAAAGCATAGTACTATGTATCAATTAATCCCACCAATGTTGTCCCATTCACTCTATAGAAAAAGTTGTCTATATATGCACATAGGACTGAACTCATCTTTGGCGTTACAAAAATCGTTTTTTTCGTGAGACAAACTCCTTGGGATAACGCTTGATACAACACTCACCCTTAACGAACATTGTGATGTTCACACAAGGCGTTGAAAGCTTTCTCTGCTTGTTTACTACCCACCTAGAACCTAGCTCCTTTCTTCCAAAATAACTTCCATCCTTAACATTTTGGACTAAAGCTAGACAATGAACGGCGAGCACATAACTAACTGCCGTCCCTAAATTGGAGCGCTAAGCGTTGCGTTTTCCAATGTAAACTAGTGCCAGCGTGCGCTAAACGCAAATCAAGGCGGCATAATTTTTGACGTTTTCTCATTTTCTCTCGGTTTTATTCTCGTTTCCTCTTTCACTTTTTTGTCCTCTCTATTTCCGTCTTCTGCATCCAATTTCAACACGTAACGCCCTGTCAAAATTGAAAAAATCCATTTGCTTGGCGCTGGCGCCGCGTTATTGTGGGATGCTTCATACAAATTGTATGGCCATGAGGATTTTTGATAGTTCCTTGGCGCTTAGCGCGCTAATTTAAATATGGCAGTAAGTAAATTGCACATAATTGTTTACATCGGCATAGCAAGGCAATAAAGACCTGATCTGCTGATTCACTTGTTTTCTTGATTAGAATACCTGCCTTTCCAATTCCAACAGAAAAATAGACAACCACTGCGGCATTGCGAGTTTAGATTACCTTCGACTTAAAATTCGTAAATATTATTGATGGACCAAACGAAGGTTCTGACGAAAATTTATGTATTGACGACAAAGGGAGCATGTGATTGCTTCAGTTCCGTAAACGCTTTTGGAGCCAAGAATACAGTAAGTACTACTAAGCTGTGTACAGGGCATGAGACTAGTGGCTCATATGGGGGCACCGAAATTGCGCATATGGAAACTGTGCATTTAGACATTATTTCGGTTTCAACCGAAACTGTGCATGTATGCTTTATTTCGGTTTTTACCATATGCATTATTTCGGTTTTAAACCGAAACTGTGCATGTATGCATTACTTCGTTTTTTTTCATATGCATTATTTCGCTTTTAAAACGAAAGTATGCATATGCATAATTTCGGTATTTTCTCATATGCATTATTTCGGTTTTCAACCGAAACTGTGCATGTATGCTTTATTTCGGTTTTTGCCATATGCATTATTTCGGTTTTGAACTGAAATTGTGCATGCATGCATTATTTCGGTTTTTGTTATATGCATTATTTCGGTTTTCTAACGAAAGTGTGCATATGGATAATTTCGTTTTTTCTAATATGAATTATTTACTTCTACTTAGTAAGGGTTTTAATCCCTAAGCGCGGCTGAAAGCCGCCTACGCAGAGAAAAGTTCTGCGCAAAAATACGCCCGCCCTTCTTTTCCGGCAATACAGAAAGGAGAATTCTACATAGTAAGGGTTATAATCCCTAAGCGCGGCCGAAGGCCGCCTACGCAGAAAGAAGTTCTGCGCAAAAATACTTCCGGCCCCCTTTTCCGGCAACACAGAAAGGAGAATTCTACTTAGTAAGGGTTATAATCCCTAAGCGCGGCCGAAGGCCGCCTACTCAGAAAGAAGTTCGTTTTCATGTATGCACTATTTCGGTTTTTTTCATATGCATTATTTCGGTTTTCAAACGAAAGAGTGCATATGCATAATTTCGGTTTTTCTAATATGCATTATTGCGGTTTTCAACCGAAACTGTGCATATATGCATTATTTCGGTTTTTTTCATATGCATTAATTCGGTTTTCAACCGAAACTGTGCATATATGCATTATTTCGGTTTTTTTCGTATGCATTATTTCGGTTTTTTTCATATGCATTATTTCGTATGCACAGTTTCCATATGCACAATTTCAGGGTGCCGCTCAGATGGGCCATGCAGCGAACCACATAGTTATCACAGTATTCCATTGTCCGAAACCCCTTTGTGGGCTATCCAAAGCATAATAAAGGGGAGGTCATAAACGACAGGGTATACAAAAAGTTCACCAACCACTGGATTTAACGTCTAGTGCAGAGGAAGCTTAAGCGGTTTATCTTTTCATCAAAACACGCCTTGAAAAGACTGCTTTCCTTGGGCAGGGAAGACCTCCAAAATCTCACCGGGTATTTCACGAAACACTGCTTCTTTCTCTTTCACCTCAGTGAAATGGCTCGAGCATTTGGCGCTTTCTATGAGCTGGATGAAGAACGACTTTCAAGTAGCAAAGATACAGCACTGAGCAAAAATTTACAGAACCATTCACCAGTTACAGAACACTGTTGTTACTTGTAATTTGTGGCACATTTTGCGTTTCTCCTATGAACTCTTTACTAACCCAACACTGTTTTTTCATTAATGCTTCCAAGTTCAAAAATATATCGATAACTTTGTTTAAGCTTCTTTTTCAAAGCTGTACATCGAAAGTAAGCCATTTTGCGTGCATGCATAAATTCTGGGCTCGTAGTTTTAAAACAAAAAATTTAATGTTTTCATTTAATTTGTAAGCACTGTAACAGGACCACCCAAGCAGCAGTTGAAGGCAGACTTCATTGGTAATTACCGCTTATGAAGTGCCGTATTGCCTTTTATGGACACGTCAAAACAATTTGTATATTAAATTGTGAATTCCATTCATGTTAGTATGTACTTATGTATGTAAGTCGGGACAGTTTTAATGGCAATAATGCTTAATTTTTATAAACGCAAGAAAATTCATTTACGCTTTAAGGAATTCTTAAGAAATTTTTGAATGTGCTTAATTCACTTCCATTTATATGTATGTATGTGCTTGTATCTATATCGAAACATACATACATAGTATATACATACCTATTTCTATATGTTCGTTTGCTATCTTCGATTTCGTATAAACTTTTGCAGGTTTTGTGAAAATTCGGAGTGACTATACTTCTGTAAAATAGGTAAAGTCTGTCATAAGGCTGCGTAAATACTGGTGTTAAAATGGGGCACTCTTCTCTTGCATCTATAATTCTCCCAGCGGAAATTTCAGAGTGTTGAATAACATGCAGCCTTTTTTTGATCCATACTATTACTATTGGCAATACTATTGGCATTACCAACCATTAATAGTGACATTACTATGACCACAATCCCCATTACCATTGCCATTGCCATTATCATTATCATTACAATTGTTATTTTAATTACTATTACCAATATTATTACCATTACCATTACTAATACCATTACCATTACTATTACTATTATCACTACCATTACCATTACTACTACCATTACCATTACTACTAGCATTACCATTACTATTACTAATAACGGTGTCTTTATTATTGACATTACCATTACTATTACCAATGCCACTACCAGTACCATTGCCATAACAATTAACATCACCATTACTATTACCTTGAAGTACATTTTCATTTAAATATAACCTCAATAAAAGCTCGTTTGTTAAATACACAGTTCAAATAGAATCGGTTAAGTTCACAAATCTTGAATAAAAAAGACTCTGATATTCAGAAAAAACTTTTTAAAGTAAAATTATAAAAAAAAAAAATATAAAAATTAGTGATTTTTCCAGAAAAATGAAAAAATTAAATTTTTTCCCTTATTTTTTAGCGTAGGATAAACTAGAATTTACCATGTAGAAGTCAGACCAACCCAAAAATCGTGTTGACTGCTGTTACTTTATAAATACAGATTAACCAGGGGAGAATTTTGTACGGCTAATCTCGTTTTCTATTACATATTCGAGAGTTAAGTTCGAAAATGACGATATTCTCTACATATGGATACATACTTTTTGACATCACTACCAATTTTATCTTCCTGGGACCAAAAATGTTTCACATAAAATAATTACTCTTTCGTCTCGAAGCCTCGAGCCACTACCACCAGCTTAGCAAGGATCACGAGCGATTACATTAAATTTACAATTCCCCTCCCAAGTGCAATTTATTCCGGTACGAAGTGCAATTTTAATTTTTACCACAACTTGAATTGGTGACATTTTTAGCATAGCACTCCCTCTGAAGACTTGCAATTGCCAATACTCGTAACTACCGAAAATTGCTCGCTATGTGCATACCAAGCGTATGTGCGAATTTTTTGAACTATTTCACAAATCCACATTGTCATGCGCATTACAAATATTTGCGCGTAAAACGGTCAGTCGCTTAAGTCGTTTTGTAAGACAGTTAAGCATACTTTTAAGCATAAAAAGAGGTGCTTGTATACATACATACCTCCAGCAGTGGCTTCTCAACAGAGATTTCAATTAAAAATTGACAAATTTTTATGGCGTGGCATGTCAACGTACATAGTCCACCACCGCATGTACGAGTAGCTGGAACAGCATCTCCAGCAGCAAAGCTTGCGCACAACTTCTGCTTTTGCTACTACTGCGCAGGCGTACGTTTGCAGCACATGCATGCATTCGTGTACAAGTCGCCTTAACATGCCAGCGCCAATTTAGCAAGATCATTAAAGCATTTTATGTATGAAACAACGCTAACAACAACAACAATTGCGCAGCATCCAACTGTTTAGCGACTTAAAGCAGCCACACATCCAGTTGAAATGTTCAGCAGACAGTCGGGACATCAGCTGGGTTGAGACTTAAACCCCCACAAAGGCAAGCAAGCAATCAATGCATTTTCGTAAACATATAGATATGTACACATATAAGCATATATGTATGTATATATTTTTGCTTGTACGTGGGCAGCCAGCCTTCAATCAAAAATGTTTATGATGGCGTTGAAATGCCAAAAAAAAATTCGAGATATGCATAATGTGCTGACAGTTTAACAAGCAAAAAGTTCGGTAAAGTCAGCAGCAGTAGCGACTTGCCAGTTAACATTAATCTCATACATATGTACACATAACAAGTATATGAGGCTAGGTGGAAAAACTGTGCGTATTTGTCACAAAAACCAGTCGAATTTTTTTATGTTTTAATGGTCATCCTCTAATAAGGTCTTTTTCTAAATTCTCGACTTGAAATCTATATGATCCGGATATTTTGATCTAATTGATCCACTTTGTCTTAGAGTCGCACACGATCAAGCTCTTTGGTAGTCCGCCAATTAAGCTTTGATATATTTGACAGTAACATGCCTTATACCAAATTAATTAGGCTTAGTCAAAATCAGTCGTATGGATGTACATTAGGGTGGTCCAAAAACAGTAAAGAAAACAAAAAATATTTGGAAGTCGCTCAAAGCGCTCAAAGTTGTCCATGTATTTTTATATGGGGAAAAAACAATTTTTCGAAAAAATGGTATAGAAATCTTGAAAATCAATATTTTTCGATCAGAAAACTCTGGTTCTCTTCAGGAGACTTTCAGTAATAATACCCAATTGTTTATTTAACCATCTTTTAATACTAACGAATTTTTATTGGTCTCCCCATTGCATTCTTAGGGGGTTTTGTGGGTTTTTGGCAGACCTATAAATTATAGTTGCGATGAAAAAATGGTTAAATAAGCAATTGGGTATTATTAATGGGAATCTCCTGCAGATAAACAGAGTCTTCCGATAGAAAAATTTTGATTTTTAAGAATTCTATACCATTTGTACGAAAAGTTGTTTTTTTTTCATATAAAATATATGGAAAACTTTGGGCGCTTTCAGTGACCTCTAAATATTTTTTGATTTCATAATAAATAATAAAATAATAGTTTAAAAAAAAATTTCCATTCGTACTGTCATCAGGTATGTAACTTGAGAATGGAAATCGCTGCATCTTTTAGGCGCATCAATATTACATAGTTACATCCCGAGTTAATAAAAGCGAGGTAAAAATAGGGGTATATTTTTTCGGTTTAGAACAATCCTAGGAGGTGAGAGCATGAAAATTCGGACATTACTTTTTCCACATGCATTTTTGGACCACCCTAATGTGCATCCATGCAAGCATGTACATACATAAGTAAATATGTGGTCAATAGAATTACTAAAAAAGAACTAAATTATCGAGCAAGTTATTTATAGAGATAAGTTTAGCGAAACGTTGAGCTGTAGTCGCGAAATAAATTTGTTTCATTTGGCCTAGAGGTAATCATAGCGGACTAGCCTATCAAACTTTTAATGAAACGACTAGTTTGAGGAGGGCTTGAAAACATTTCTATTACAAATAACTCAGTGAGAGTGTACAAAAAAATAAAAAAATATTTATTAGTTGTTTGGCTCGGCTTCTTCTTCAATTTATGATGTAGGATGTTGTTACACATGTCCCTCACCTACAGTTTTACGCCGCCACCGAGTGTCAAATGGATTTTATGAGAAGCTTTTTCGTGGCAGAAATACTGCACTCAGAGTTTTGCCAATGCCTGCCGAGGGACAAACGCTATTGCACCTACACATTGCATATCACTTTATTAATATCAATCTATTCCCAAATTATACTATGATGCCTCTAAATAGTGTAAAATGTCTTACCAGCCTTATTGGTTTCCGTTGTCTTGGTTACCTGTAGATATTTTCTCTCTGGCAAAGAGAGAAATTCCTTCTCAGTGTCAAATTAACTTGTTCTTGTTTTGGCAATGGAGACTAGTGTAGGCCTTAGTAGGTTTATTGGTATGTCTAAGAGAAGAATAGAAAGCACATAACGAAGAAGTTATAGCTATTCGGCTAGTCAGTCAAATCATCTGTCAAACGACGTGAAAACTTTCGACGGTGAAAAATCGAAAGTCATAACATCACTGAACTGATCACTTCTTTCTGGACTCTAGGAAATAGGCGATAAGTTGGCCAGACATGGCTCATAAATGTAAAAATTAGCGTGGTAGATACAGATTGTAATCTGCTAAGGAAAAGTTTTGAATATGTAGATTCCACTGTCGATAAAAATGAGTAATGAACTCCACTAGATGACTGGTGATGCCTTAAGGACTTAAGAGCCACGTTTAAATCATCTATGGTTTTGACTTGTGTCACTATAATAAGTCGTTAGAACAGTTGAGAGGTCACTTGAATCTAAGCAGTATACACTGGCAGCCTTGCCAAACATAGTGGAAGGAGGCTTTAATAATACGCCTTTTACAACCCTAAGAGAACACACAACGTACACATCAGTAAAACCCTGACCTGACGTTGCGAGGCTAGTAGCGATTCTTACTGTCACCGGCCGGTTAGCACCAATGCAAACCAAAGGCTGGGCATCGTCTACGTCAGCTTCTGTAGACGCTGCAGAAACGGAAGACGAACAGGAAAAAGTAGAGCACCTTCTGTGCAAATGTCGAGCTTTAATGAGGAGCAGGAATACCATACTAGGAGTAAATGAATTCACATCATTAAGAGAACTATCTGGTGAAAGCCTACACAATATACCCAACTTAATAAACTACACCGGTTAGTTCTATCATTTTCATTCTAGGTAGAAGGTATCTAGCTACTGCTTGGGCGCAAAAAGTTTTTCGGCCACAATTCTAACCTTACCTTTATTCATACCAGATACTTCATTGAAAATTGTGTGGTCCATATAGGTACTCTGATTTTTTTAAATACACATTATAGTACAAATAGAACAATGAGAGCGACATGCAAGTTTGAAAAAAAACACTTTTTATTGCATACATAAATTTCTCTTAAACAAATTACTTCCTTGTGCTATTGAATTCAAACAAAAGCCCAATCCTGCTCTAAAAGGTTTTGAGCAGCAGGACAAAATTTGACAGCCGGTGTGGTCTAACCCAGAGACA
>NW_023458556.1:28847289-28859979 GCF_013731165.1 Rhagoletis pomonella
TGTCTCTGGGTTAGACCACACCGGCTGTCAAATTTTGTCCTGCTGCTACAACCTTTTAGAGCAGGATTGGGCTTTTGTTTGAATTCAATAGCACAAGGAAGTAATTTGTTTGCGAGAAGTGTATGTATGCAATAAAAAGTGTTTTTTTTTCAAACTTCCATGTGGCTCTCATTGTTCTATTTGTACTATAATGTGTATTTAAAAAAATCAGAGTAAATACATGGACCACACAATTTTCAATGAAGTATCTGGGATGAATAAAGGTAAGGTTAGAATTGTGGCCGAACAACTTTTTGCGCCCAAGCAGTAGCTAGATACCGTATACCTAGAATGAAAATAGTAGAACTAACTGGTGTAGTTCATTAAGTTGGGTATATTGTGTAGGCTTTTATCAGATAGTTTTCTTAATAATGTGAACTCATTTACTCCTAGTATGGTATTCCTGCTCCTCATTTAAGCTCGAAATTTACACAGAAGTTGCTCTACTTTTTCCTGTTCGTCTTCCGTTTCTGCAGCGTCTACAGAAGCTGCCGTAGACGATGCCCAGCCTTCTTGCATTGGTGCTAACCAACCAGTGCCAGTAAGAATCGCTACTAGCCTCGCAACGTCAGGTCAGGGTTTTACTAATATGTACGCAATGTTGCCAACTTTTCATTTTCAAAAAGCACCAAAAACTTGGAAAAAAAGCGTTGTACCACACTAAAAGCACCAAATGGTTTTGAATCAATGGATGCTTTTTTCATAACAGTTTGTATGTATTTAACAAAAACAAAAAATTTACAATATTTACAAGAATGCATACATAAATCAATAAACAAAACTTTTTCGCTCATAACGATTGAAAAGCCACATGCTATAATGACTCATGCTTACGACGTAATACCGAAGTACTGCACATAAAAACTGGTATATCTCAAGAAAAAAAAATCGAGTCCCAACAAACGAAAATCATGCCCTAAGTAGAAATGAGCAAAAAAAATTTTTGTTTTCATTATATAACCTCAAATATCGCCAAAAATAATTTTAGCACTTTGAGGTTAGGATATCTCAAAATTCTAGTGCTAGAGCAATTGTGCGGCCAGATTTGGATTCAGCACCAAGAAACGATGTGTTTTACTCAGGTGGTACAAAAATAAAAATTTTTACAAATAATTAGAAAAGAAAAAAAGAAATACTTAACTTACCCGCATATCTACTAGCATTTTCAAGGCGAATAGAATTGAACAAGGTGGGTTTGCAAGTTCAGCTTTTTATCAATCATGGTTGTATTTAAGTGCATTTAAATTTGTAGATTTTTGTAAATTCAGTACTGCCACAGCTTTAAATATTAAAAAATTATTTCAGGTCTTAACTATATCGGAGTAATTTTAGTTCAGAAATAAAGCAGTAAAAAAGGCACTAGGCACTAAATATTTTTTTAAGGAGTTTTAATTTTCAAAAAGCACCAAATCTTGTGCTTAAAGCACCAAGTTGGCAACTATGTATGTACGTTGTGTGTTCTCTTAGGGTTGTAAAAGGCGTATTATTAAAGCCTCCTTCCACTATGTTTGGGAAGGCTGCCAGTGTATACTGCTTAGATTCAAGTGACCTCTCAACTGTTCTAACGACTTATTATAGTGACACAATTAAGATCCATAGATGATTTAAACATGGCTCTTAAGTCCTTAAGGCATCACAATCATCTAGTGGAGTTCATTACTAATTTTTATCGACAGTGGAATCTACATATTCGAAACTTTTCCTTGGCAGATCACAATCTGTATCTACCACGCTAATTTTTACATTTATGAGCCATGTCTGGCCAACTTATCGCCTATTTCCTAGAGTCCAGAAAGAAGTGATCAGTTCCATAAAATTTTCTATTTCAACGTCGAAATATCTGACGTTGTTTGACAGATGATTTGACTGACTAGCCGAATAGCTATAACTTCTTCGTTATGTGCTTCCTATTCTTCTCTTAGGCATACCAATACCTACCTCCATTGCCAAAACCAGAACAATTAATTTGACACTGAGAAAGAATTTCTCTCTATGCCAGAGAGAAAATATCTACAGGTAACCATGACAACGGAAACCAATAAGGCTGGTAAGACATTTTACACTATTTAGAGGCGTCATAGTATAATTTGGGAATAGATTGATATTAATAAAGTGATATGCAATGTGTAGGTGCAATAGCGTTTGCCCCTCGGCAGGCATTGGCAAGACTCTGAGTGCAGTATTTCTGCCACGAAAAAGCTTCTCATAAAATCCATTTGACACTCGGAGGCGGCGTAAAACTGTAGGTGAGGGACATGTGTAACAACATCCTACATCATAAATTGAAGGAGAAGCTGAGCCAAACAACTAATAAATATTTTTTTATTTTTTTGTACACTCTCACTGAGTTATTTGTAATAGAAATGTTTTCAAGCCCTCCTCAAACTAGTCGTTTCATTAAAAACTTTGATAGGCTAGTCCGCTATAATTACCTCTAGGCCAAATGAAACAAATTTATTTCGCGATTACAGCTCAACGTTTCGCTTAACTTATCTCTATCAGTATCTTTTTTGGTAGGGAATTTAGTTCTTTTTTAGTAATTCTATTCTACCACATACTTATGTACATGCTTGCATGGATGTACATTAGGGTGGTCCAAAAATGCATGTTAAAAAGTAATGTCCGAATTTTCATGCTCTCACCTCCTAGGATTGTTCTAAACCGAAAAAATATACCCCTATTTTTACCACGCTTTTATTAACTCGGGATGTAACTATGTAATATTGATGCGCCTAAAAGATGCAGCGATTTCCATTCTCAAGTTACTTACCTGTTGGCAGTACGAATGGAAATTTTAATAGCGAGGTTTTAGTTTTTTAAACTATAATTTTATTATTTATTAATTATGAAATCAAAAAATATTTAGAGGTCACTCAAAGCGCCCAAAGTTTTTCATATATTTTATATGAAAAAAACAACTTTTCGTACAAATGGTATAGAATTCTTAAAAATCAAAATTTTTCTATCGGAAGACTCTGTTTATCTGCACGAGATTCCCAATAATAATACCCAATTGTTTATTTAACCATTTTTTCTTCGCAACTATAATTTATAGGTCCGCCAAAAACCCACAAAAACCCTTTAAAATGCAATGGGGAGACCAATAAAAAATCGTTAGTATTAAAAGATGGTTAAATAAACAATTGGGTATTATTACTGAAAGTCTTCTGAAGAGAACCAGAGTTTTACGATCGAAAAATATTGATTTTCAAGAATTCTATACCATTTTTTCGAAAAATTGTTTTTTCCCCATATAAAAATACATGGAAAACTTTGAGCGCTTTGAGCGACTTCCAAATATTTTTTGATTTCTTTACTGTTTTTGGACCACCCTAATGTACATCCATACGACTGATTTTGGCTAAGCCTAATTAATTTGGTATAACTCATGTTACTGTCAAATATGTCAAAGCTTAATTGGCGGACTACCAAAGAGCTTGATCGTGTGCGACTCTAAGACAAAGTGGATCAATTAGATCAAAATATTGACTAAGCCGGATCATATAGATTTCAAGCTGAAAATTTAGAAAAAGGCCTTATTAGAGGATGACCATTAAAACATAAAAAAAATTCTACTGGTTTTTGTGACCAATACGCACAGGTTTTTCACCTAGCCTCATATACTTTTTATGTGTATGTATGTTCTTAAGTATACAGATTAATGTTAACAGGCAAGTCGCTACTGCTGCTGACTTTACCGAACTTTTTGCTTGTTAAACTGTCAGCACATTATGCATATCTCGAATTTTTTTGGCATTTCAACGCCATCATAAAAATTTTTGATTGAAGGCTAGCTGCCCACGTACACGCAAAAATATATACATACATATATGCTCATATGTGTACATACATATCTATATGTTTACGTAAATGCATTGATTGCTTGCTTGCCTTTGCGGGGGTTTAAGTCTCAACCCAGCTGATGTCCCGACTGTCTGCTCAACATTTCAACTGGATGTGTGGCTGCTTTAAGTCGCTAAACAGTTGGATGCTGCGCAAATTGTTGTTGTTGTTAGCGTTGTTTCATACATAAAATGCTTTAATGATCTTGCTAAATTGGCGCTGGCATGTTAAGGCGACTTGTACACGAATGCATGCATGTGCTGCATGCGTACGCCTGCGCAGTGGTAGCAAAAGCAGAAGTTGTGCGTAAGCTTTGCTGCTGGAGATGCTGTTCCAGCTACTCGTACATGCGGTGGTGGACTATGTACGTTGACATGCCACGCCATAAAAATTTGTCAATTTTTAATTGAAATCTCTGTTGAGAAGCCACTGCTGGAGGTATGTATGTATGCAAGCCCCTCTTTTTATGCTTAAAAGTAATGCTTAACTGTCATACAAAACGACTTAAGCGACTGACCGTTTTACGCGCAAATATTTGTAATGCGCATGACAATGTGGATTTGTGAAATAGTTGAAAAAATTCGCACATACGCTTGGCATGCACATAGCGAGCAATTTTCGGTAGGTACGAGTATTGGCAATTGCGAGTCTTCCGAGGGAGTGCTATGCTAAAAATGTCACCAATTCAAGTTGAGGTAAAAATTAAAATTGCACTTCGTACCGGAATAAATTGCACTTGGGAGGGGAATTTTAAATTTAATGTAATCGCTCGTGATCCTTGCTAAGCTGGTGGTAGTGGCTCGGGGCTTCGCAACGAAAGAGTCATTTTTTATGTGAAATATTTTTGGTCCCAGTAAGTTAAAATAGTGTAGTGATGTCAAAAAGTATGTTTCTATATGTAGAAAATATCATCATTTTCGAACTTAGCTCTCTAATATGTAATAAAAAATGAGATTAGCCGTACAAAATTCTCCCCTGGTTAATCTGTGTTTATAAAATAACAGCAGTCAACACGATTTTTGGGTCGGTCTGACTTCTACATGGTAAATATTAGTTTATCCTACGCTAAAAAATAAGGGAAAAAATTAAATTTTTTCATTTTTCTGGAAAAATCACTAATTTTTA
Source organism: Rhagoletis pomonella (assembly GCF_013731165.1). Lineage (NCBI taxonomy): Eukaryota > Metazoa > Arthropoda > Insecta > Diptera > Tephritidae > Rhagoletis > Rhagoletis pomonella. The sequence goes on from NW_023458556.1 coordinate 28,852,297, forward strand.
TATTGTTTTTTTATAATTTTACTGTAAAAAGTTTTTTTTCCGAATATCAGAGTCTTTTTTATTCAAGATTTGTGAACTTAACCGATTCTATTTGAACTGTGTATTTAACAAACGAGCTTTTATTGAGATTATATTTAAATGAAAATGTACTTCAAGGTAATATTAATGGTGATGGTAATTGTTATGGCAATGGTACTGGTAGTGGCATTGGTAATAGTAATGGTAATGGCAATAATAAAGACACCGTTTATTAGTAATAGTTATGGTAATGGTAGTACTAATGGTAATGCTAGTAGTAATGGTAATGGTAATGGTAATGGTAGTGGTAATAGTAATAGTAATGGTAATGGTAATGGTAGTAGTAATGGTAATGGTAATGATATTGGTAATAGTAATTTAAATAACAATTGTAATGATAATGATAATGGCAATGGCAATGGTAATGGCGATTGTGGTCATAGTAATACCACTATTAATGGTTGGTAATGCCAATGGTATTGTCAAAAGTAATAGTATGGATACAAATGGAAAGGCTGCATGTTATTCAACACGCTAAAATTTCTGCAGGGAGAAATATAGATGCAAGAGAAGAGTGCCCCATTTTAACACCAGTATTTACGCACCCTTATGACAGAGTTTACCTATTTTACAGAAGTATAGTCACTACGAATTTTCACAAAACCTGCAAAAGTTTATACGAAATCGAAGATAGCAAACGAACATATAGAAATAGGTATGTATATACTATGTATGTATGTTTCGATATAGATACAAGCACATACATACATATAAATGGAAGTGAATTAAGCACATTCAAAAATTTCTTAAGAATTCCTTAAAGCGTAAATGAATTTTCTTGCGTTTATAAAAATTAAGCATTATTGCCATTAAAACTGTCCCGACTTACATACATACATAAGTACATACTAACATAAATGGAATTCACAATTTAATATACAAATTGTTTTGACGTGTCCATAAAAGGCAATACGGCACTTCATAAGTGATAATTACCAATGAACTCTGCCTTCAACCGCTACTTGGGTGGTCCTGTTACAGTGCTTACAAATTAAATGAAAACATTAAATTTTTTATTTTTAAACTGCGAGCGCACAATTTATGCATGCACGCAAAATGGCTTACTTTCGATGTGCAGCTTTGAAAAAGAAGCTTAAACAAAGTTATCGATATATTTTTGAACTTGAAAGCATTAATGAAAGAACAGTGTTGGGCTAATAAAGAGTTCATAAGAGAAATGCAAAGTGTGCCACGAATTACAAGTAACAACAGTGTTCCGTTTTGAGCTGATTTAAGGCAGAAGTAAATGGTTTTGTATCTTTGCAACAAGCCATTCATGCTTCATCCAGCTCATAGAAAGCGCCAAATGCTCGTGCCATTTTATTTAGGTAAAAGCCAAAGAAGCAGTCTTCCGTTCGGTCCGATTTTGGAGGTCTTCTTTGCCTAAGAAAATCAGTATTTGCAAGGCCTGTTTTGATGGACTGATAAACCGCTTATGCTTCCTCTGCACTAGACGATAATTCCAATAGCTAGTGAACTTTTTGAATACTCTGTCGTTTATGGCCTCCCATTTATTGCGCTTTGGATAGCCCACAAAAGGGTTTTGGACAATGGAATACTGTGATAACTATGTGGTTCGCTAGAAGGCCCTACTGCTCCATCAAGTGCTTCATGCCCTGTACTTAGTAGTAGCCAAGAATACAGGGCTCCAAAAGCATTTACGGAGCTGAAGAAATCACATGTTCCCTTTGTTGTCAGTATATACATTTCAGTCGGAAACTTCACTTGGTCCATCAGTAATATTTCCGAATTTGAAATCGAAGGTGTTATAAACTCGCAATGCTGCAGTGGTTGTCTCTTTTTCTGTTGGAATTCGAAAGGTAGGTATTCTAATCAAGAAAAAAAAAGTGAATTAGCAGGTCAGATCCTTATTGCTCTACTATGCCGATGTAAACAATTATGTGCAATTTACTTACTGCCATACCTAAATTAGCGCGTCAAGTGCCAAGGAACTATCAAAAATCCACAATTTTTATGAAGCATCCCACAATAACGTGGCGCTAGCGCCAAGTAAATGAATTTTTTAAATTTTGACAGGGCGTTACGCGTTGAAATTGGATGCAGAAGACGGAAAGAAAGAGGGAGGACAAAAAAGAGAAAGAGGAAACGAGAATAAAACCGAGAGAAAATGAGAAAACTGAGGTTAAAATGTCGGACATCCACGGCTTGACGCGACATAGTAAAAGGTTTGACAGACTCTATACTGACAGTATGGATTAGTCGGTTAGAAGGATGTTTGTAGATTCTATTTTGAAAGACAATGAGACTTACCATAAAATTGAATGGGAGTATATTCTTCGAATTTTTAAGTTATTAACAAATTATTCATCAGGTTCAACGAGGAATTTAACATCATTCGGCCGAGTGTTAAGGGCATCACCCCTAAGGACGTTGAAAAATGTTAAACAAATAAGATCCTTTGTATTTAGAATGTAAGCTCTTACTTAAAAAGACAATAACGCGATGAAAGAAACTGACTTTTATTTCTATTAGAATCGGGCATCATGCGGTCAAGACTTCTATCAATTTCAATAGTTGCGGCTGCGTAAGGCTCGGAATAACCCTTTAACTGTTCCTGGCCGAATTTTTTGACGAATTTTTATTGAACTGATAAGAGAAATTATCTCAGCGCAGTCAATATGTTGCCAGGGAAATATCCCCCCTATTTCTTTCAGCGCCCGCTCTTAGAAAAAAGATCTCTAATTTAGATGTTGCCCAGACAGGGATCGAACCCAGGTCCTACGAAGTAGTATCTAGGACGCACCTCTAACCACTCAGTCATTGCGGGCACCGGATTTGAGCGAAATAAAGGTACTGTACTAAGTTCAGACTCGATCCTGTGATACCTGATATAAGTATGCCCTGCGTGCTCTGTCAACAGAAGCTTATAGTATTATCTTTGAACACCATCTGCATTGGACCCACTGTTCTATTAGTAAAATGTGCAAAAGATTATCTCGTCTTTCGCCGGCAGCAAAGTGCTGCCCCAAGGCTCATACTAAGCCGCTGATGAGCAACCACAGCAATCAGTCAAGGCATCAATCGATGTGTTCCACATAAACCACCTTCAAAAAAGAAAGTAAGTAGTAAAAAAGGCGAACACAAAAACAAACAAGCAACCGCCCCAAAAGAAAGCTGCTCTACGCTGACTAAGCGTGCGCCCAGTGAGATTTAATAACCGTTTCATAACATTGTTTATGAAATCGAAAACATACCTGCTGCACCTGACTCGCCTTCACTCACCACTTCGAACTACAAGAATAATAATAACAATCAATTAGTACTCATCAGCAGCAAGATTACCAAATTGAAGTAATAAGCAAAGGGAGCAAGCAAGAACGGATTTACGCTTGAAACATGGAAATAGTATACCACGCGTAACCCATTTTTGTCGGTCCAAAGTTGGATAAACGCTACAACGAAAAAAAAAAAACAACAAAAATGCTGCAGTTGAGATGCCCGATATGTGGGTCAAAATGCAATAACTGCTCATTAACTGGCGGCATACCAGTAGAAGTAGCAAACCAAAGTAAACGATTTAAAAAAAAAAAAAAAATGGATAATAAAATTTCAGGTACTCGAAAGGAAAACGAAAGGATGCATAGTGAAAAACTAGCTGCTGTAATTAGTCGTTACAACCAATATTTAACCATACAAAGGTAAGAGTGATGCACCATCAACCTACACACATAATCCTTTATCTTTATGCTTATCAGGAGGTGAGGAAAATATTTTTATGCAACAATAAAATATATAAATAATTAGAGAAATGCTCGTAAGTACACGTATGTATACACATATAAATGAAATGACTCATGAGAAAAGAAAATTATTAATAGTAAACAAGCGAGCACATAGAAAGGACACTTCAACTTGTGCAGGGGACGAAAAAGGATTATGGTAATAAAGCAAAGGAATGAAAGCGGAGAAATGTCAATTCGATGCTGAGGGTCCTGTTTTATTTAATGAAGAAGCTGCGCATTAGTACCACCTTTACATGCCACCGTAGTTGCTGCCGGAATTTTATTAATTTTAGTCAAGGCATTTTTAAGGGTAATCATTTTTTTATCTCTCAGCTAATGGTTATACTAATTTGGAAGATAAGAAAAAGATAAAAATTAAGAAAAAAACAGTTAAACTTCCGTAACTCGAATCAACGGTGCTTGTGAGAGCGCAGGTGATTAAGACCGGTTAGGAAACCATGAAGCAACTTGATGTTGGCTCTGTTCAAAATATTAACTGCGTGCTGAGTTTACGCACGGCTTTGATTAATAGTCTCGAGAAGGATCAAGTGAATCCACAAAATGTTTGCGGTCCCACACGTACAGACAATCAGCCGACCCTAGCCAATTCTTCGGCTACCCCGTTACTTGCGATCTCGAACTCCCCTGGTAGCCAACATAGTGTTTCGTGCGGTAACGAGTTGGAGAATGTCAAAGCCCTCATTGACAAACATGGAGGTGATCGTTCAATTGCATAGGGTCTTTACGGCCACCTGGCTGTCCCAAAAGGTAGCTGGAAAGGCGCCTTTTAAACCCTTTTCAAGGTTCCAGTGCGTTTTTGCGCGTCTTTACTTCTCAACTGTCTACTCAGTTCAAGATATATCCAATTGGCTAAAGGGATTCTCCGTGGAAGTTCAAGACTAAGGTTATTATTGGTATTCATTTTTGTTCCCATTTAACCGAAGTCCTCTTCTCTTTCGGAAATATGCCGGTCCTCGAATGCGCTGACTGTTTGCTCGATGATACTTTGTGTTCTCTCCATTTATTACCAAAGCGACCCGCATTGCTTCCATATTTTATTTGGAAAGGTCAGAACATAACTCGCAGCTTTTGAGATCGATAATACGCGATATCAATGGTGGATTTACCAGGTCTTTAGCCACACTTATAATGCCCAATCAGTACACTGGCGTTGGGATTTAGTTTGTTACACAAAGCGCTCGATCTCGTTGTAGTTGGCGTTTATGGCGGGGACGTCATTATTGTGGGTTGAGCAAAGCCCACGTACATACATACATATACAGCATTCGCTGCTTAGTTCTACTTCAAAATTTGCGCAGTTTTCGGCTCATTAGCATGTTCTTTTACCGTTTACAAAAGATACATTGTAAACCTTGGTTCGGTTATTCTTTGATGAACAGGGCATGAATAGTCCCAGTCAGAACCTTAATTGACACTCCCATCTTGAGAAAACTGATTTTAAACCCTAACGAGCCATGTAGGACTGCAGAGGACCTATTGAAAGGTTGAGTGTTTTCTAGAAGCGATACTATGCTATAAAATACATATTCACAGCAACAAAAAACTAATTTTTAACTTTTTTTTGTGGCATAACATCGCTTCAAGCAATCACTATGTAGGCAATCTTAGGCATCCGGTGAATGGTGGCAGAAGGCAAAGCAAAAAGCTGCCATACTATGCCTCAAGCTGTAGAGGTTGGCATGTATCTCCATCACAAGATCAATAAGTACTCGCTCAACAGAGACGTTTTCAGGACGGACTCCTCTTCTTCTTATTAAATGAAAATGACAGCCACGAAGGAGCTACTTCTATGCAACGAAGGTTTTGAGGAATTTCTGACAAGAATGGAGCGTGGAACAGGTACCGGTATATATGAGCCCGGCACCAAACTTGCAATTCCCATAAGGCCCACCGTGTTCCAGGCTGAAGTCATAGGCACGACGGCAAAGCAACTCCTGAGTCCATTTTTTTATGACTGTCCGGCTTTGGCTAGAAAATTTAAAGCTCCAATGGTCGAACCCTTTATAATAAAGGATTGATTAAGAAAAACGAAGGTATCTAGGGTTAGGGAGCATTTAAAAAAACTTAAGAAACCAGAAGAAGTATTTCAGTTTTATTGAGCTCTGCAATGCCAAGAAAACACAAGGGTTAACCACTTATTACACCTTTAAAATTAATTATCCTTTGTAAACTCGAACGAAGCTGTCTCTGTAAATTGAATTAAATACTTACATACATACGTAATTGAGTTAATTCTTCCAATATACGTACATGAAGGAGTTCAATTTTAATATTTTAATAACATATTTTTAGCTCAAATTCAAGCTCAACCTGCTCAGAATTTACATACATATACATATGTATCTTTAATACGTTTCAAGAGTAACTGTGATATGTTCTTGCATATACGTATGTAAGCATTTACATATGTATGTATGTTTGTATTTACATGTGGGAATATGTGTGTAACATTGAACATGCATAGATATACATATTCATGCAAAACAACGTCAATATCGATCTATATTTAATCTCCTTGATCTGATCTTTAGTTTTTACGACTATTATAATCCTTAAACGTTATTAATATTCCGCCATACCTATGCATTTATATACATTTGAATGTATGTATGTTTGTCTGTGGTTATTATGATATGTCTGCCTTTTAAGCCTTTGCGCGCCACATTATGAACTACAAGTGGCAAGGTATAAAATTTTTCGTGCGAACATTGGACAGTAAATATGAAAAGCAATTTCGAAGCTTACCTACACATCCCAAGGCAAGTCACAAAGAGTCAATGGACTGTGAATTGAATGCAAAAAGCTAAGGCGCCTGCGCCTAGTAGTTGAAGAAGTGCAGCGGCATAAGGCAAAATGCCACCAGTTCACCACAGATTCCATTCACCAGCCAGTCAGCCAGCCAGCCAGTCATCAGCATATGGACATGATAGTTTTGTGTTGTGTAGTTATTATATTGAATGCTGTTGTTGCTCTGCTCTGGTTCTTATTGTTTTATGCATGCTAGTAGAGTTATTGATGTTGTAGCTGCTGCTGCTGCTGTTACTCTTGTTGTTGTTGCTGTTGTTATTGCTGAATTGTTTGTCGTAAAAGGCGTCTTGGGCCGCTTGTGAAATGTGGTTTTCAACACGTTACATGCGCGATTTTTACGAGCGGTACTTATGGTGGTCAAGTTCACCACAAATGCTCACCCATTTACTGATATTGGCTATTTCAAGTACAACAAAGTTTTTGTTATTGCATTTTTGTTTCATATACATAGAGCGTGTATGTAATTTGTATGTTTGCATTTATGGAGTTACGTCTGCATGTACATGCGTATCTATGTAGATGAGTGTATATGTATTTTTATATTTTTAGCGTAAAATTTTTTTTGCATACACAATTTTATTATTAAATGCCTTAGTCGTGTTTTCATTTATTAAAACAAGCATTTTGTGGTTTTATGGCAGCGAATTTTAATCAATTAAAGCACGAAAATAAATATTTATATAAAGTCAATGGAAAATGCTATTAAAAATAACTTAAATTGTTGTCAGATAAAGTTTACTAGGGCGGATGTGTAAATGTGGTGCTCAGATATTGGTCCTCAACTAATTACATTGAGTGTCTTCACGTTTTCTCATAAGCAGATATAAAAAATAATAATCTTCCGAAGGTATATAGACCTATCAGCCATAGCTCCTTTATCTCAAGAGGAAGCCCCTATGCGAAAGTCAGCATGCATAGCAAGCAGGAAAATTTACTATCACTGCAGATGATCTTGTCATCCAAGAATAGTGTGTAGAGAAAAGTTCATCAATAAACCTAAATAGGCAGAAGATAGAGAAGAGGCGAATTACTT
>NW_023458556.1:28860079-28883717 GCF_013731165.1 Rhagoletis pomonella
AGCAGCAGGACAAAATTTGACAGCCGGTGTGGTCTAACCCAGAGACACATGCCACGAGAGCGACTACATATTAATGATGCTAAGGTAATAAAGGATATTTGTTCAAAAGGATAATATAATGAATACCAAAAGTGTGCGTAATATTGAAGATTTCTGGCAAAATGAGTTGCATAAAATTAATGAAAAGAACAAAATATAATTTTTTGTGTGTTTGAGCAAAAAAAAAACGATGCAAGTAAATAATAAATGTGTACAGCTCAATTATGTGGATAAGTAGGAAGCCAAGACTGCGGCAAGACGGCACTTCCGGTCAATGAATGGATGGTTAAATGGATGGCTAGTAGGACTGAGGTACGACTGAGGGACGACTTCGACGCAATTGAATTGTCAAAAAATTTTAAGAAACAAAAAGTTTAATAGTTTTCTTCGATTCCTTTCTGTTTGGCAAAGTACAACTGACAAAAGATTTATGAAGCATGCCGGCAGGTAAATGAACTGAATTTGCAAGACGTAAGAATTATACATATATGGCGAGTGACATTGCTGGCAAGGAAGCGGCAACAACGACGATTGCGCAGCAGCATATCTATGAATAGCTCAAACGCACAATCGGTGCTGAGTATGGACGGATGTCCGGCTGAAGTGTTGGCGCATTCACGATGGATTTCTTTTAAATAATTTTTCATGATATTAAATGGATTGTTTGTATATATTGCAAGTGTCAGCGCCACAATGGCTATACTGGCAGATTATGCGTACCATATGTATGTATGCATGCTTTGACTTTGACAAACGAAAAAACAACAAACAAATTTTTGGAACGTTTTTCTGCAGCATGGCTAAAAAAAAGGAAAACGATCTATTATTACTTATATAAGTACTTAATGCCATTTCATTGTGCTGCCATTGTTTTTTAATTTTATTTCTTTGCTGACATTTTCGCCGATGCATTGTTCTACTTGACACGCGTTTCAATTTGGCAATTCAATGCCAAACGATCGCTGCAGCGCTGCACTGCACTATCCTAAATTGCTTTAAACTGAATTTACGAGTGCTTAGCCCGACACTTCTCAGAAATGTAGCATCCATAAAACATGCCTTGCAGGTACTACAGAGTATTTTGTGAAAACCGTTTTGCCCTCCATTCAATTTAATTTCCATCAATTTTCTATTGCATCGCCATTAGCAGTTTTTAAACTATTTTATTGTTTTTCCAAAATCCGTCTCAATCTCGATTTTCATTTCAAATTTCTATCTACAACATTTGTTTTCTCTCTTTTCTCTTGGTGAAATATTTATCGCGCAGAACAAATTGCATGCTCTCGTTCTTTGCGCCCGCTGCGCAATGGTTCGCGCCGTTGTCCTTTGTCTCCCTTCCCACCGTAGTCCTTTGTGTATTTTTGTTTTATTTGTCACTTGCATTGTGTCCATTATCACTTTGCCTTTGTTAGCACTGCGTTTGTGTGTATTCGCTTTTGACTTGCTGCAGTTCCGCTAATTACTTTTGAATTTCACTGCTCGCTCGATTTCTCTGTAAATCACTTCGGCTGTGCTCTATATAAATTGTCTCGAGTCGGCAACAGATGTGCATTGCGAATTATCCTATTATTATTTTTTTTTCGTTAATCCATTTTAAATTTTTTCAATTTCTTAAATAATTTTGTATTACTTTCATTTTGTTCCATACACCAGCACTAATCAAAGTTGATTGTTGTTTTGTGGGCGTGTTGCTAATTAATTCGATCGGCTCGACAATCACAACAGCGAGGGACCGTTAATGTGCGCCAATTGTTCGTTGATCGTTATTAATGCGGTGCGGAGTGGGAAATTACAAAGTGTCGCAATATAAAATCGGTAATTGCGAAATATTTCTTCAATTTATTTTATGTAGGCGTAGGCATATGGGTATTTCTTAAAATTCGGCATACTTTGTTAAATGTTGAAAAAAAAAAAATGTTGGATATCGATTCGTCAGGGCTGTATACAAAAGTATGTTTATTGTTTTTTATTATAATCTATAATATAAACGCCTACAAATTTAGCTTGAAGAAGAAACCAATTGTTCATACTTTTTTTGCCATATTTGTATGTAGTTCGCTAGTTTGTATAGCGGGTTAGGTTAATCTAGCTAGGTTAGGTTAGGTTAAGTGGCCGGCTCTGAGAAGACTTCACTCGGTGGCCACAAAGGCCCATTGCAATGCCCAGGGGTGTTTCTCCATGCCTATCCCTACATGTCTTTGAACCATTTCGATTCTCTGGCGAATCCAAGCAGTCCCTCCAGTGGAGCTTTCACTAAGGTATCCAGGCTCTCAAAGAAATGGTCCCCAAGAAACTTGAGGCATTTTCTTCGGAGTGCTGGACATTCACAAAGGAAGTGCTAAACGGAGTCTACCTCCTCCTCATCTCTACAGCTTCTACAGAAATCGTTATGCGGTGCTCCGAACCTGGCGGCCATGTGGCCAATGGTACAGTGCCCCGTTAGTATTCCTGTGAGAAGCTTAACGTTTGGCTTTGACAGCCTTAATAAACTCATTGTTCTTCGTTTCTCGAGCCGTGGCCAGAGCGATCGCAATACCATGCAGGTGTGCAGATTTTCCCACCTCGCTGTTGGTGACTGCCTTTGTCACTCTCTCGACCTCCGAAAACAGAAATCGCAGGGGAGGTTTCACGATCTGGATCGCTTCCCCAAGCCCCATTCCAGATCCCTTTCTAGCACATTCGTCCGCTTCCTCATTTCCTGGGACACCGTTGTGTCTCGGGACCCAGTAAAGGCTAGGGAAGGGGTTTCTGACAGCCCATTGTGTGATTGGTATTCACGCGTTAAGACTACAGATTTCAAATGATCCTTTTGGTATCAGCGATTAAGAGGAAGGTAAGCTGGAATCATCCCCGCAATTTCTTTTAGACTGTCCAACCTTCGGGAAGCTAAGATGGAAGCATTTTGGCTCGCACTTCTTAATTAACACTGAGCTCTCAAAGCGCATTCGCAATTTGGTAATCGGCTCGTAACGCTTCGCCGACTAAATTAAGGGCCTCGTTCAGTTGTTACATGGTATCACAAGGGACAATCTCTTAGTTTGCCAAGTGTGTCCCTTGCCTGGGGTAACCACTTTAACCTATCCCAACCTAACCTGCACTTCTTTGAGCTATGAAAAAGTTGGTCATATTACGTATGAATGAGATTTGGCGGATGGACATACATACAAGTAGGTTCTGTCGACCATTCTTTATTTGCCTTTTCGAAGAAGTATAGAAGTCCGCGCTATGGTAAGATGAATTGACGCCTGTGTATTCACTTGGAATCCTACCCAGCAAATATCGAAGAGCTTACCAAAGAATCAAACTTTTTTGCTGGGTAATTAATCCTCACCATACATACACACATGCATAAGTGCGTTAGTATGAGTATATTCCTTCCATATACATTTGTGTTGTTACCTTTTCATTCACCTGTTACCTCACATAGCAATCAAACATCAGCAAATTAAAGAGGTTACGCAAATAATAAAAAAATATGGGATTACAGTTAGTGGTGAGATGATAAATTTAATGAAATTAAAAGAACGGTAAATACGAATTATCAGTGCGCCAACGATGATGAAGCTTTTAATTTAAAAAAAATATTTGTGAAGAGAAGGGAGAAGAATGGATATGAATCTTATGAACAGGCGCGTGGCTGAATTTGCCACTGCAGCAAAAGGTAAATACTGCAAAACAGAACAAATGAAAAATGTATAGGAAACACCAACAAATTGTGTAAGAACAAAATAAGTTAGTGTAACAGAAAATAAAATTCACCAGCAAATGGAAATCCTGCGAATTTTAGATTTCTGCAAATGATATCCTGTCTGCAGTGGAGTTACGAGTACTTTTGAACTGAAGAGGAATTCGTATTAAGTATATATGTATAAGTGTATGTGCTATGTATTTTGTGGCAATTATTTTATGTGCTTTTTGGCAACGCGAATACAACATTAAGCCAAATTATCCAACAACTACATAAGTGCTCACTGCGAAATATCTTGACATTGCCTTCTTCAGTGATATGTGCAGGTCTTACTTTGTTTTTTTTTTTTACTAAAGGTATACTTTCATATTTGTGTATGTTGTGCATGATGAAGTGAATCCGCCGCGCGTCTGTTGATTTTGTGGCGCGTACGCACAGATAATAATATGGCACGTTAAAGTTAATCTCTTCAAGCAGAAGTCATCACCAGGGTTGCCACTGACGAAAAAAAATATTTACCATCCACTTGAAAAAAATCTACCAAATCTGGGAAATATCTACCAATAACTTTTTATAATTATTTTAATCAAAACTATAGTTTTGTTATTTTTTATTTATTTTAATTAAAACTATACTTTTCTTTATTTTTTTAGTTATTTCAATAAGAATTAAAACTGTTTTTAAGAACTTTTTATTTAACTAGTTATACGGTATTTGAGTCATATTATTGGCATATTCTCAGTTTCCTTCAAACAAAAGCGAAAGTGATGAAACTAAAGGCAACAATGAAACTTCATTATTTGAAAAACTTCAACCCGAGTTATTATAGACAAATACCGTGACTCAAAAAAGTGATTTTTTTTAATATTCGCAGTATTTTTCGAGTAAAAATTTTTTATTGCTTTAACTAAATCCATAAAAATCGAGGATTCAAACTATATACAACATATACAAGTAGAAAAATTCCAAAAATTTTCTTCTAAATTTCGAATTTTTTACTCTGAATTTTTAGAACAATTTAAGGTATGGAGTTTTAAAGCAAATACTATTTGAGTATAGCCAACAATGTGCTACTTAAAATTCCCGTTGATTTTTTTATTTTTTTTCCATTGATAAAAAATGGTATTGATTTAATTTTTTTGCGAACAATCATAGTGCGTAATTACATACCTGTCAATTTTTTTTGTTATATTTAAATAATCATTTAAAATATTTAGGCAATCAAAAGCTCCTCGGGATTCCAGTAAAATTAGTTTGAATGGAGCGAGATATGTTCGCCTTATATCGATATACATTTATACGTATGTAATTATATAAAATGTATGCAAAGAAATTTTTAATATATTTAAAGATAACTACGAAAAATAAATCGGGAACGGAAAGTTCATCAAAAATCTACCAAAATGAGAAAAAATTTACCTTTTTACCAACCCAATTTTTTTCTACCAATTTTGGTAACAATTTACCAAAGTGGCAACCCTGGTCATCACCTCACATCAACGGCAGGCAGCAGCACAAGTGCTACATACATATTTAGCTGTTGTACCGACGAGCTGACCGACCAGTTACACTCAGCGGCCGAGCAGCAGTGCTGATGAGCCTAAGCGCAGGCGTGCGCGCATTCAAAAGCCATAATCGAAAGTTCTGAATGATGGCGCGCCAAAGTCCGGCCGCATTTTAAATCCAAGTTGCGCGCGCACGCCTATGTGCGAATTTGTGACGCGGCGAGCCGGTGGGACAGGTCGTTTATTGCCACAAAGCATGAATGGACTACTTCAGTAGTTGTTTTCAGCAGCCAAAGAACCACGCACTTAATCCTGCCCACTTGAGCCACTGCGCGCCAAGCCTTACTGCATTGAATGTGGCAGTGAATCTGGCTGCCGCGACTACTGCTGCTGCTCGCGCGGTATGATGGTTGACGATGATGGTTGCGGTATTGTTGGTTGATGTTGGTGATGATAGCTTGAATGCCGCCCCGATGCTACTGCTACATATGCGTTGTGTATGGCACTAGTATAACAGCTAACTTACTTACTTAGCATTGGGCGCATAGGCGCATGGCGTTCTGCATGGCATTTTACATGGAATATGCTGCATTGGTGGTTAGCAGTGCGCGCTACCAATCCGTAGGGCCTGTGTTCAATACCAGTTCCCGACCAACATCAAAAAATAAAAAACAAAAAAGCTCTTTTCTAATATCGGTTGCCCCTCGGCAACTAATCTCAAATTGTAGGTCCCTCCCCTTTGTGTGACAATATCTGAGCGCACGTCACGAATCGGAGGAGAATCTTGGCCAAAAACTTATATGTATATTGTGTTAGCGCCCGTCTATCTATTATTTATGCTGCATTAGCGAGGCGGTAAGATTATATGAAGTGTGCTCGTCAGGCGGTCAGTTGGACATTGCGGCGGCAAGCATTTGCCGGCAACAGTGTTGATGATTCCATGGGATTATTAAAACGCTGCAGAACGTATTGGACCAGTGTACAAAGGCGCTTGTAGTAAAAGTCTAGAATGGCCAAGAAATCTGTATGCGCAGCGCTCCAGTTGTACCTATACTGTAAGCTGCGCTGATCGCCGATATTTTTTTCAAGTTTTATTTGCTCAGTTTTTTTTTCGTTTCATTTATCTTTAGCTGCTCCTTTCCAGGCATTTGTGTTGTTTGCATCAAAGTACTCACTTATGTGCCATTCAATCGTCGAAACTGTCAGTTTGGGATCCATACACGATTCTGACTCGACATCAGTTCAGCGCTAATATGACGTTTGATCGCGCGCTTTATATTCGCTGATCCCTACCCTCCGCTGGCCATCAGCCACAGGTAGTTCTTATTTCCATCGCATTTGGTTTGCTTCCATCGTTGTTGTTTTTGTTGTTTTGATATTGTGCGCATTTGTGACGTCCGATATTTGCTGTCGGTTATACTTGTCGCTTTGGCGCTTTGACAGGCTGTGGCATTGATTTTTGCAGAGCGATCGCCTTGCTACATTTCAGTCACGCTAAAATAACACTTCTTCAACTCCTTTGCTGTTCCTACTAACCACTGCTTTGGCCTCTTTTTTTACGACTTTACGCCACATGAGTTGTGATAAGTCAGCGAATTGACATTTTCAGCGACACTGTGATATCCACTATCCAATAGTTATTCACGTTTATGGGATTTACGTAAAAATGTACGATACTGAAATTTGAGCTGACATTTGCACATAAAGCTCTCTTCACTGATATGGTCTTATTGCCATGGCTTACATTGTTTATTACATTAAAGAATATACAAATAAATTTTAATTAAATCGATTAATAAGAATGTAGCGAGGCTTATCGCTTAGTGACTCTTTTTAAACAGTTAAGTGCTTTTTTCCAACATTAATAAAAACTACCTTTCATAACCTTTGTTACGTGGAAACCAATTTTAAATTAAAGATATTAAAAGCCATTTTGTTTCGAAAATTTTTTGATGTTTGTATCGCATGTGTACTTTTTTATAATTACTTGAAGGATGAAGCGCTTTTACCACTCATCAACTCTAATTGCATAGAATTAAGGCATTTTTTTGGACGTGAAATGGATACTTGCTCAGTCGAATACTACGTTTATATTAGGGTGGTCCCAAAAATTTCAACATTGTGGGGCAACCGGTTATTGCAAGTACAAAATAAAGTTAAATAATAAGTTTTATAAGTTTTCCAGAAAATAAAAAATTATTTTCCATTTAAATTGTTGGTGAAACCGGTTTCAAAAATATGTAAAATTTATCGCATTTTATGTCACTTCTTTGTCGAATTTTTGTAATTTAAAAAATTTTAATTTCTTCAAAGCCTGGTGGCCACCCCTCATTTTTTTTTTTAATTTAAACATTTTTGCGGATTTTTTTTTGTCTTTTTATCGGAGAACAAAATATTTAAGACCCACAAACATATCGCTCATTTACTTCAATAGATAGTTCCCGTTTTTTAACCGAATTCTGAGATAGGTTGTTTTTTGATAAAATTCTGAGATAGGGCGTTCTTGAAAAATTTTCTGAGCTAGGGCGTTTTGGAATTTCCCGCCGAGATAGGTCGATCTTCCACTGCGTTGTCGATATGTATGTAAATTGAAATTTTAAAATTTGTCTTTTTCGAATTTGTTTTTTTTTTAGTTAGAACACTATTGAAGTAAATTAGTCATATGTATGTAGAAAGAGCGACAGTGAATGATTTCTGCCATATTTACCTACTCCAAAATTAATTTGAAATGAGCTATGATTTATTAGGGAATTCGGGAATGTCTTTAATGTGAAAAGTAATTATGTATTAGAAATCTTTAGAAATTAAAAATGCAGGATCTTAGGTAGGTCTCAAATCGGAACTTGTCAACGATATCAAATGCGGCATTGCTTTAGTCCAGTCCACGGATAATATTTACTTGAGAACGCCAACCAACCTCCTAACGCAGAATGCTATGCGGAAACATGTCTTTTGGACGCTGCGAAGCCGAGAGATAAAGTCGGCTGTATTCGTACGGTACCATAACAGCAGGGGACCGACCTTGCGCGTGAGAACGATGAAACCTCGGCCATCAAAGGGGTATATTGCAAGCTGACTTTACGGAAACACATCGACCACATAGCGACAATTAATATGCACTCTCATGCACTTAATGAAGTTACTTCAAGGATCCACATCCCAAATAGCGATCGGGCGGAACATCCGGCATCCTCCGACACTATAGCTCGAATGTCAGTGTAGACATATGCAGCTACTCAGCTATTCGGCCACCCTAAGGGGACCCTCGGAGACACTAGAGGCGGATGAGCACCCCACACTCTGCGTTGTATAGTCATACTCAGTTGAACAACCCATAAAAATGCTCAAACGTTGATTGTAATTAAAGAAAATCATCACGAGCGATAAGGCACATTTTCACCTAAACAACACATTTCACCCTAACAATCAAAACTGCACCCACTAAACAAAAAAGAGTAAGTGCGTCCGGGCCACACTGGAGAAGTGAAACTTACGTTACATATCTAGTTTGTCACATAACCAATGTACATATCGTCACCTGAAATGCAAAAAGAAGAAACAACATCATCGCTGTAATGCAAAAAATCAATACTATTAAACAATTCAAAATTCACTTTTTGCCTTATATGATGGATTTCATTGAATTACAACTCCCCACATCACTTTATAAAAAAAAAAAAATATTAGTCAGGAATTTTTCCATTTCAGTTGCGAAGTTGTATATGTATCTACATACATATACATCAGCTTTTGCTTACGGTTATGTTTTTTGTCTTTTTTCTATCTAGATCCCTACCTGATCCTACATTCTGTTCGTTCTAGTTACATTTATGTTATTATGTTTTACTTTAACTTTATTTGTATCTTTATACACTATCGATAACAAAATCCATAGTAACACCCATCAAAATATCGATAACAAAACGAAAAAAATATCGATAACTAATTCGATAAAAATATCGATAATGAAATCGATGAAAATGTCGACAAGAAAAGCGATAAAAATATCGATAAGAAAATATATAAAACTATTGATAACAAGATCGATAAAATATCGACTACAAAATCGATAAAAATATCGATAACAATTTCGAAAATCGATAAAAATATCGATAATAAAATCGAAAAAATATTGATTATTATATCGATAAAAATTTCGATAACAAAATCGATAAAAATATAGGTTATTATATCGATAAGTTCCGAGAATACCGAAAATCTTTAAAATCCCGAAATAGTTCCCAGATCGAGTCTTTGTGCCTCTATCTATAACCTTTTCTCTACGATTACTTTTATTTTAATCTTGCATACACCCGAGAAGCACTTGTTTCAGACCCAATCATTTCCGCGTGTAACTTCCGCGTGCAATTTCCGTTGAATTGGCCAATTTACTCCCAAGCAACCAACCGTCGCTAAAGAAGTTTCACTTCAAAAAATGTCCACCCACAACGACCGACTGTTTGCTGTAGTGTCGTGCTTCTTCGAAAATGGTGCCTGTAACGCTGTTACGGTGAACGAACCTTTTCGTGATATAAAACCAAAATTTGTATGCCCTGAATTAGATTACATGGACTTATAATGGACGGTGCAACTTGCCATACAACGCATGAAACAATCCTCCTTTAATAAGGGGCGAGGTTTACAAAAGGTATCCTTTTGCATTATTTGGTGTTTACATCTCACCAGCTATGCTCGTTTTGGACTGCAAATTGAAAAACCATTCTCTCAATGGTTGAACGTTTCTAAGGAACCTCGTTTCACCACCCGAATATGACAACGCAAGAATAGAAACTTCTCGACTACTCGCAGTAAAAAATGTCGCCTAACTGACAATACGAAACGTGCTCATTTTGCACTTTCAAATGTCATATGTAAGTACGTATTGGTACTGCGTGCATATCTAAATCTCTGTCAGCAGTCCAGTTTTACTGGTTCCTGTCAAAATCTGTAACGCGCAGCTAGTACAAGCATCTTTACCGACACGCATTAATTCATTTATTATTTGTTAGCGTTTGTGCTTTTAATTACGCACCCTACCTGCTTTTGGAATTTTAATTTGAGAGCTGCTGCTGTGCCATGGAGCTTCCGTGTATGCGATGCGAAAGCGCATGAGCATGCGCATGAACGAAAGATCAACACGCGTAGGTTCCGTATGTATGCACATATGTATGTGTGCTTGTGCATTTTGCCCGGTATTTGCGTTAGCGCAATTCATTGTCAGCAAACAAATGCGAATGCAATTGATGAATGCGTCGCTGACACGCAAACTCTAACTTCAAATAGTCGGCTGAATCGTGTTGTTTTTGGCAGACTCGATCGTTCCGTCAGCAAGCAACAACAACAGCAGCAACACTACTGCAGTGCTGCGAATTCAATCGTCGCCGATGTTAAGGTGATTGCCATTGCTGCCGCAGCTACATATGTCAGTGGACTACTTGAGTGGACTCAATTGCTGCTACGACACATTTGCCATTCGCACAACTTTATTTGCAGTTTGGGCGTTATTCGCACTGCCGCGATGCGATGGTCATTTGATATTTTGCTGGCCAATTTTATTGATCTCTTTCCTTTTTTTAATAACGTGCCAACCGTTTCACAGCCGAAACGGTGGCACCACTGGACACTCCATTGATTTCTTGCATTCGTTTGTGATTGGAAGGAAGCGCAGCCACAGACTCGTATATTTTAATTGTGCTACGCCAATTTCATTGATTTTCACGCAACTTGCAATACAAACTTGCAACATTAACCAATGACTTTTATGTTCGTTTGCGCGATTTGTGGCACTTGATTTTACCATTTCAAGTATTTTTATAATTTTTTCTAAAGATTTTGTTTAACGTTTTCGCTGAATTGCGTACGCTTGTGCAACACTTTGTGGCACAAATTAAAATGTTCGTGTTTAAGCACAATTAAGCGCGTACTACCCGTATGCAGCAGCGCAACAGAATAAAAATAACGTAACTTAGACTATGGTCGCATTTACAAAGAGATTTGCCATCGATTGCATTGAGGCGATTTTAGTTGCAGCGTGTAGCGAAGTAAGCCGCTAAGCACCCCCTTATATGCGTGTTCTTGGCGATTATGGTATGTCTGCATGGCTTACAGTAATAATTGTACACTTTCGTACATACTTTTGCACACTGCCTTACATTTGTATGTATGTATATACAGTGACTCAAACAAATGACCACGTGTTGATTTTTTTAAATATTTGTAATGTGTTTCGAGGTCTTTTTTTTGTTATTATTCTATAAAATGCTTTAACCAAAACCATATAAATCACAATTTCAAGCATTATACAAAATTTAGGAAAATTCAAAAATTTAGGAAAAACAAATTTTCATCAAAATTTCAACTTTTTATTCAAAATTTTTGGAACATTTTTGGTTATGCAGTTTTATAGCCCATAAAATTTTAGTCTCAGGAAGTGCAAGTTTCAAACGGCTAGATTTTTTAGATTTTTTTTTTTTGATAATTTTTTTTTGTAACGGATTTTCGCACTTTTTTCCAAATAAGCATGAATTTCTTATAAAATAAAACGCGGGAGACCGTTAGCAACAAAATTTTAAAATATCAACGCCAGATTTGGAAATTGCACTTGTTATATTAAAAAAACCGAAGAAATAGTCTAAAAAAAATTCCATTTGAAACTTGCACTTCCCTGGATTAAAATTGTATGTGCTATAAAACTGCATACCCAAAAATGTTCTAATGATTCAGAACAAAAAGTTTAAATTTTGATGAAAATTTGTTGAATTTTTCTAAATTTTGTATAAAGTTTGAAACTGTGATATATATGGGTTTGGTTAAAGCTGGGACGGTATTTTTATAGAAAAATAACAAAAAAATTTGGCTTGAAAAACATTAGGAATACTAAAAAAAATCAATGAACATTTGTTTGCGTCACTGTATTTAAGTCTGTGTATTACACATTGTTCATGGCACGTTGCCATTTTCCGTTGAAATAATTAGTTCACTGTTGAATACAACAACTTCATATCGCCTGTACCGACGCGATTAATCGATTTGTTTGGGTGCGAAAACATCGTTGCTCGCATTTAAATTGTCGCACGCCTACGTTGCATGTTGCAAAAAAGTGGTCGTCTGTGAGATGACGCTTCTCCAGGGATTGCAACATCATAAATTTGTAGGCGCAAGGCATGAATGCAATTATCAAGCAAGTAAGTAAATTTTATACAGACATAAGAAAGAAAGCTAAAAGAGTACCAACATTTGAAAGCCTGTTATACGATGGAGTGCATTTAATTCAAAACTAAGCTCTCTTCTAGCATTTACACAATTACAATTATTGTATGGATGCTTATTTGCCGGTCGATTGTGTGACCGATATTAAAGCTCTCGCCCTGGGATATCACGCGTTTCAACAAATTTGGGACCTACATTTTCCCTATGGTAATTTTATCAAGGTACATGCCAGAAATTCTTGGCCATAGCGCAAGTTCTTAAATAAACTAGAATTCTGTCAATTCGCAGCAAATGCACGTACTCAGCGTTGCAGAGCTTATTGGGACCGGAGTTTTAGGGGAGTTTTCGATTTGTATTCATAATTGGTCCCCGAGGGGCGGCGAAAGAGGAGTGTCCCAGGCCGAGATCCGCTGTAGTCGGGTATGATTAAGTAGTCCCGAACCTTGTCTGTTATGTTCGCGACCGGCCTTTACCAAAGCACAAATCGTATGACACCCTGCAGAAAGATAATGAGTTTAAGCAGGGATGTACATTAAGGTGGAGTAAAAACCCAGTTTTTCGTTATTTGATAATGTTCTGCCTAAAAACTGTGATCTTTAATAATAATGAATT
Source organism: Rhagoletis pomonella (assembly GCF_013731165.1). NCBI lineage: Eukaryota > Metazoa > Arthropoda > Insecta > Diptera > Tephritidae > Rhagoletis > Rhagoletis pomonella. The sequence goes on from NW_023458556.1 coordinate 28,873,133, forward strand.
GGTCCTTACACAATGTATTAGTGTTTGGCCGAGCTTCTCCTCCGATTTGTGTTTTGCACCTTGATGTTGTCACACAAAGTGGAAGGACCTACAGTTTTACGCCGACTCCGAACGGCGATTGTATTTTTATGAGAAGCCTGCCGAAATTGCAGCTACTATTAGAAGAAACCTTTTTTTATTTTTTTATGACAGACAGACAGACAGGTTTACTACGATCGTATTAGAATTACTACGGATTTCAAGGAACTTTGAAATTTATTACGCTACTCCGCTAGTAGACACATTTTCATTTCTTACTTTAACTAAAGGGAGGTTATCTTCAAGTTATAGAGTCTGAGGTGGGATGGGTTAAAGTTTCAGAGACGCAATTGGAAGATAGCGCAGCGCATTTTTCCTAGAACATAAAAGAAGCTTCGGGAGCCATTTTACATATTTACTCTAAAAAAATCTCTATATTACTCAGTTCGGTGTGGTTCAAAACATATGCATAAACAAAATTTCAATGCGCGTTGAAATCGAAAAGTGTATGGACTCAAATTTGTTTTCAAATCGGTTTTTTATTTCTCACATCGGTTAAAAAACCCGTATAAACGAATAATTCGTTTAACGCAAAATCAGAATTGGCTTTTTTCTTTATACAGCCCGTTTTTAATTGTATTTAATTTGACATCTTATCAAAAAATTTTAAATTTTTTAATTTTAAAAATTCATAATGGCGGATGGACTTTTTATTTAATTACCAGATTTGTGTGAAGTTTGACATTCAAACATTGTTTGAGTTGCTGATTATAAAACTGAAATTAGTTTTCCAAAATTCCAAATGGCGGATTCATTAAAGATCCATCCGCCATATTGAGTCCCCCATTTTATAATTTTTGAAAACTGATTCAGTTCTTAATCAGCCACTCAATACCCTTTAGAAATCAAATTTCATAAAAATCTGGTAATATTTTAAAAATCTATCCGCCACATTGTACCCGCAGTTTGGAGTTTTTATGAACTTACTTCAGATCCGTAATCAGGAATAGCAAAAACCCTTAGATATGAAGTTTAATAAACTTTGAAAAATCACAGGGCAATATACTATTGACTGATTCAGCAGAGAAGTTGTTTTTCTCCATTGAAACCATAAATGACTTGATCTGGAAAAAGGGAGAAATACCGCTACTTTGTTTTTATTTCTACGACACAAAGCAAGATTAATTTTGTCGGGTGGTGTTATATTTAAGTATATGGGAAGCTGCAGAACTGACGAGTTTACAATAATGGTTTTCTTGAAACGATATCATCGTACAGGTTGCGGATGGAAGAATCACCTGTGGGGAGATGGGTCTCATCTCAGCTAAGCAAATTCCGGCCGCAAAATAAGCCAAGCTTTGGGTTTATACCCCACTTTGAGTCAATGACCTGCTACAGATATCCTTCTGCGCTCCTTCCTGAATATTTTGCCTCAGGTCAGCAAATACGTTTATTCTCAGTGTGAAAACCTGACATTTAAAAAAAAAAGCACAAAATCACTTCTCTTTTAACTCTCGACCTACGTCAAATTTTCTTGCATGAAGTCACATAATAAATGTTGAGAACGCTCTATCTTAATATTATTTAAAACAGCTTTAACAAGCTTGCGACTTAATACTACTTACGTTGTTTGTGCATAGCACGCATCATAAATCGAAGAGAGCTATTAGCGTTTATTTCTTAATCGACAACAAACTATCCATTTACAAAATCAGTAATTAGTAGTCATAAATGCTTATTTCTTTGTGATACAGTTCTTGTAAAGACAAGAGCTAATCATATGTAAGACCTTCTTGAAATGCCACCTACGAAGTAGGATTATCCAAGCTATTAAGTTGTTAAATCGCTATAAATAGCAAAGAATGCAGCAGACGAGCTTTCATACATACATATGTTTATGAACACTAATGTAACTCCAAGAATTCATGCAGTCAAAATAATAAGAACAAAAGCACACACAGCAACTAAACAGCTGCAAGCAGCAAATCAATAACAGCAAATACTTAAGCATATGGCTTTAGCTGTCCAGTGAGGCATGCGCCAAACTCCACACACACATAAATGTCCTTTCGGAGAAAAACCAACTTCCTGCTTGTATGGCTGAAGGCTAAAAACGGCAACACACAACACCGTTCGTTTTGCCAATAACAAAGAAGCCCCCATCAGCCAATAAACAAAGTCAAGCCAAACCAAATAACCAGCGGCCCCACTAACCCATCAACCCATCAACCCACCAACAAACAAACGAGCCAGCTAACTAATTAACCCCCACCTGTGATGTGAAAAAGCATTAAATGCCTGCAGCCACTTAGCGGCTACAATTTGCAGTAATTTTAAACGATATTACAATGGGCGTAATATACATACATATATGCGTGGTCTTAATGTCCTGCTGCCGTTATTGTTTGCCCACAATATGCGCGCGGTATGCAAACAAAGCGGTACACTGCTCTACACCTCAATTCAAAGACAAATTGAAGCACAATCACCAATGCCATCACCACCAGCAGTCATCAGTTTATGAGAATGCCACTTGGCGTTGCTTTTAAATTGGACTTCATCATAAAGTTACTCAGCGGTATAGTGCCCATCACTATCATCATCAGTGAAGTTATGATGATGTTTCATTTGATGAGACAATGCTGTCAGCAAAGAGAGTAGATAGAACTTCTTGTTGCTGCTGCTTTTGCCTTTGACGAAACGATGGACAATTACTAATGCGGGCATATTTATTAAAATAAAGATATGTAGTAGTATAAAGAACCATGCCGATAGTGAATATTTAGAGACACAGTGGATGATATCATATAAATATGTATGTATGTATTTATAGTTTGGCGAAGCGGCACAGTGTATATTTTACTTGTGAAACGGAAAATATTCAAGTACATACTTATCTCAAAAATATGCCTCCCCAAATGTAGATACTAATAAATATGTACATGCGGCGGCCGCTGTGGCTGAGTGGTTAGAGGTGCATACGTGATGAAATCCGCTGTTGCAAAGCGTTCAAATCTGATTCCGGTTTCACTAATAGCTCCCTCGCCATCTGAAAGGAGCAAACCCAGCGCTACCGATAGGGTTTGCTCGAGCTTGAAAGCCTTCCAATGTTAGGGTTGCACTAACTGAGCATTTCCTCAATCTTCCATGATTTAGTGGGCTTGGCGGAAAGCTTGACAGGTTCCCCTAGACGATGGGGAAGATTCCTCTTCTCCTCGTTCTGAATCTTAGTTTCCGTCCAAACTTGTTCCACAACGAGTTCGACCATTTGTCAGCGCAGACAAGGCAATTAAAGAGCGCGTATTGCTATTAGGCGCATTCTAAATTTGGAGACGGTCTAGGCTTCTCGCTGACCATCTTCAAGAAGACCGACGATATGACCATATAATAGAAAGCGTGAAAGAATTTCGCTGAAACTTGACATATCCTCTAAGTTTTCGAAGCATTAAATGTGATGGAATTTTAGTAAGTTTTTGTGAGAGACCTTCGTTTTCTCAATCACATCACCGACGCCCAGAACTATGGAGTTGACCTTTCTAGCGGTTACGGTAAACATTTTTGACGCAGTTCCAGTCCTGGGTCATAGTTAACGGTTCCTGAGCCGCCTTCGCATTACTGACCACATTCTTGGCCCCCTCGTTCGGCCGAGCATGCTTTGCAGGTGTCAAGGCGAATTCCAGCAATATAAGCTACGTTGGAGGCCCATTTCGGTGCTAAGCTCAACTTACGTATTTAAAGCTCTTCAGAACACTGTGCGCCAGCGTTGACTGCATTACTAACCAGCATAATGAAGTTAAAAGCTGCCAACAACTTCAGTAACTACTAAAGAAAACAACAACACGCAAAGGAAAAACAATTACTCAACCCAACTGTCGAGGACACTCAACACAGCTGTAAATGAAGACTGCCTCAATGATGGTTGTTGGTAGTTTGCGGCAGCTAAGAAAGATGGAATAGAGCTTCAAGGGCAAACACATAAGCATTAAATAATGATGGAGAACAAAAAAAGGCGGACTGACAAACTGCCAAGGAGGCAAAAAGCCACAGTGAGTGTAGACATAAGGCGCTAAGGCAAATGGCAAGAGACTTAGTCAGCATTGTGTGTAAGTGATATGATGCGCGCATGGAAAACAAATACGAATGAAGGAAGCAGCGGGGCAGGCGGGCGGGTAGGCGGCCAAGCGTAGATGCAGAGTAGCTGCGTCAAATCACAGGAGATCACAAAGGATCAATTACAGCAAAATGATATGAAAATGACTTGAAGCGGGTACACACCCATATCAGTTTGCGAACATGCAAACCCTTCTCTACTGAAAGAAATGCACAAGGGTATGCGAATTTATGTGTATTTAGTGATCGTCATAAAATGAAATGGAAGTGCCGTTGTCGCAATCGCTGTTTACTGTCGCGCCGTCTACCTGCTCGCGGTGATGGCCAAAATATGTGGGATCTCTGATCAGTTTGTGGTATGTAAGTATTCATCAAAAATTATTTTGTTTATCTTTTTATATAGAACTGAACAAAAAAAAATGTGTGAAAGAAATGAAAAAAGAAATGCTTTTAAAATGTGATGTGTGCGATAATGTTGAACATTTGTTCGCTTGTTCCTCGCAGCCTTAATAGCGGGCATTTGCCGAAAACATAACACGATCAAGTGCAGTTGTTAGTAATATGTGAAAAAGATCCTTACACCAAATGCGCGACACATCCATTCAACCTGTCGACGTTGTCGTAGCCGTGGACGTTGCCGTTGTCGCTTTGTCGTTGGCAACATCAAACACCATCAGCGTTGCTGCCACACGTCACTCGGCGGCTGCTAGCCAACCTACCTACTTGTCAACCGCCACATCGCATCACTCCATCCTCCCAGCACCTTTTGCCCACTCCAAGTATTTATTTAGCTACGTCCCACTGACAGACAGCGTTTGCGGATGCACAACAGGGCTCAAATTACCTAATTGAAGCTGGCCGGCCTCACTTGCAATTACCAACTGTGAAACACCGAAAGCGCTTACAAACTCACAGAATTCCTGCTGATTGCTTGTCAAGTGCATGCGCATGCGCTGCCCGCTGCTGATGGGTTGTAAGGAAATGTTTGCTTTAAATAATTTAGTTTTCTTAAAGCGCAAAGTGTCCTACACATTCGATGAATCTGGCGAACACTCAGCTGACAACTTCTCAACGTTGAGCAACCTGGTCGCTGAGTTTGCACATGCGCACAAGTTAGATGTCGTATCTTAACTGCCGCGCTAATTTGGCCCCTTTTGTTGGTAGCCATTCTATCATTCTTGGTTGGTAGCTTAATTGAAATTTAAGAAGAACGAAATAAGGTTTACAAATGATGTAAATTATTTAAAATCACATAAAATATCTAAAGTACTTAATCAGAAAATTGCAATCGATTACGCTACATAAGTATTTACAGTACCAGGTTGACGGAGCTTTGCCCGGAGTGCGTATACGTTTTTAAGTTTTCAAGGTTTCGATAACAAATACTGGTCATTTGGATAGCTTTAAAAAATATTTTTGATATAAAACCAGGGACATAACAGGTATAAGTTTTATAGCCGAAACGTTGCTCCATAACAGTTATTAGATGAGAAATATTTTTTATTTCGTCGATAAGAGTTATAACACAACGTTTATTTTTTACTTTGCCTGATAACTGTTATGCAGGAGAAATATTTTTTCCGTTGCCGATAAGAGTTATTTCTCAACGTTTATTTTTTAAGTTGGTGGATAAGAGTTATTTTACAACGTTTACCTTTTACGTTGTCTGATAAACGTTGTAAGATTAGGATATTGATGAAGATGGAGGTCGAGAATAAGATAAAGATGATGAAATAAAAGTGAGCGAGTGAAATAACTCTTATCAGATAACGTAAAAATAAACATTGAGAAATAACTGTTATCAAGCAACGTAAAAAATAAACGTTGGGCAATAACTGTTATCGAGCAACGTGAAAAATAAACGTTGGGCAATAACTGTTATCGAGCAACGTAAAAAATATTTCTCTTCTAATAACTGTTATGAAAAGGATGTTTTCATTAAATTTCAGAATTCAGGCAACGTTTTCAATTTGTAAATTCGAGATGACAGTTATTTTTGGTCCCTGTATACAAATATTTGGATTTCGATATCTAGTAAGTAAACTTCTTACTCCAAAATTTAGGTTGCAACCCTATTCCGAATTAGGCTGGAATGAATAGTACATATTTTGAGCGTAAATGTTTCAAATTAACAAATTAAAAATTTGTATTTCATAGAAGCAACCCTGATCAAACGTATTTTCTGTCCAAAGTCATACAGTGGAGGTTCAGTTTCAAGTCCTGAATTGGTCTTATTATGGGTCGAAGAAATCTTTCTGAGGTCAGGCTCAGTTCGGCAATTGTATTTGTTGCTTTCTAAACACCCCAACGCCGGCCTCAGAAAGCAGGAAGTCCAGTCCAGACTTGTGGTGTTGACTTTTAGTATCTTTATTTGAGGTACCTCCCCTGACTGCATTGCCATAAGTGTTACATCAGCTTCATCGCTCCATTCGTGAATAGCAACGCATCCTCTGCTGCTTTCCGCTTCGAATGGAGCATGCATATTTGACATCAGCTGTGTGTCCAAGTGATTGGCTTTCAGGGTCACAGTGAATAGAGTCCACAGCATGCTAAGCTCCAATTAAATCGGCTGTGGCGACTTTCAAGCCTAACTAATTCTAAAGAATTTTCATTTCAAAAGCATCTCAGGACTTTCAGTTATGAAGGTAGCTCGCATGGCTAAGAAAAGAGTTATCTATATATAACAAATACCACCTCTAATCTTCTCTCGATATCAAGAGTTTTAGTTTTCTTTCAGCTTTAAAGGCTTACAGCGCTCAGTTAAAAAATAATACTATTTTATTAAAGTTAATGAGCACCGTATTAGCCTGTCTTTGCGAATAAAAAGAAAATTTAATAATTCCAGCTGCCCCACCTAAATTTTCCCACACTGAAGTAAAATACTTGAGCTGTATGTTTGACAGGAAGCTTTCCAGGGAGAGAAGCGCTGAAGAAAGCTTCAGGTAGGCCAATACTGCCCTAAGCGCATGCAACCCTGCCATTGGTAAACGGGTAATCGGGACTTCAACATAAGATTGTACACTAACGGGTTGTAAACGAGCTGTAAGAAGGAGCAATACTAGTTAGATCAGATAGTCAGCCCGTCATTTCTTTTTAGCCAAAATCGCTTAACCAGTTACGGCGCCAGTAAAGAAGAAATCGAAGATTGCCACTGAAATGCCAACATTAAGGTAAAATTAAACTCAGTGGCTTCAATTGGCTTATTTTCCTGCTCTAAAATGCATTATCTGCAGCTCTTTTAAATTTAACTTCTACTTTCTTTTATTTTTGGGAAGTGAATTCTGTCAATTCCCGCGAGTGCCATAAAAGTTTATCACTACACTTTGGCTTAAAAGAAAACGGCAAAAGTTCACAAGAGAAAATAAGTAATTTTCGGCAGAATACCAACGTCAATGGCTCACTAAGTATTTAGTTAAGTGATTAAGTGTTTTTTGTTTGGCAGCATTTTGTGCAACAAAAATCGTTGAAACGCGACTGATTAATCAATTTCTACTTAAATGAGAAATTACAAAATACTCCAGAGAGCTCGAAGTCTTTAGAGCAAACTCTAAAAAGCGCAAGAGTTGAAGAAAATGAGAAAACAGCAAATAAACTGAGTAGTAAGTAAATGGCTTTGAAGTATTTCGGGTGAATTGCGCTGCATGCGTGGCAAAACTATGTACCGAGTATTTTATATCATTTTGATATCAACAAAAGTTGAAGCATTGATGAATTTACCACTGTAGGTACTTATTTATAAATATTTTTAAGTTCAATTAATTGTTGCACGCTGTTCGCTTTATTGTTTGTAGGAATATTTGTTTATTATGTAGAAAGAATGCTACTTCAGTAGGAAACAATTTGATACTCAGACTGCACTTGAACAGGTCCAGACATTGCAAACGTGCCGGCGCATTAATTTTGCGATATATATATTGATTTTCCTTGTAAAAATTCTTTTCATAAACCGAATGCTTAACACTTAGTCTCACAAGTGACAGCGCACTCAATAAAATATAATATTGTTTTGAGCATTCTTTTGTTGTTGGTGCTGTTATTAAAATATTGTGCTTATTTTTATTATCGAGCATTCTTGCGTGGCACCCAAAACACCTGAGTGCTACAATGTGTGACGTTGGCTACTTGTTGCTACCGATTGTTCATGTCTTTTTGTGTCGCCACATGTGGTGGCTTTATTAAATTTTTATTTTGAAAAATTGTATGCAGTAAATAGCAAATGAAAAATTGTTGCGCGTTTTATTGAAGGCTAAGCCACTTGAGTTCATCAAGTATTGGCAGGTTGTCGGCGGGAGTGACAATAGTGGCAGGCAAATATTACCACGGCATGTGAAGTCTTTTCGGCTGGTAGACATTGCGATATTGAATATTGTGTCGTACACATGAGAAGAGAATTTCTTATGAAAAAAACGCGCCAGACCGTTCACAAAAAAAAAATTAAAAAATCGGTTTTTATAAATTTCACTTGCCAAATATATTGGCAAAAAGCGCAGAAGATCGGCAATAAAAAATTTGCTAAGGTAAAATCTCATAGGCTAAAAAACTGCACACCCAAAAGTTTTTTAAAAATTCAGATTAAGAAGTTCGATGAAAATTTCCTGAATTCTAAATTTTGAAAAAAGTTTAAAGTCTTAATTTATATGGGTTTGGGTAGCGAATGAACTATATTTTTTAACACATAAAATTAATTAAAAACATTGTGAATATTTGAAAGAAATCCACATGTGAACGGTTGTTTGCGTCACTGTACATGACTTTAATAATTTCAAAGAAGAAGCATCTCATAAATAAATAATAAAATGCACATATTTAATAAAAAAAACGTCGCGCTAGTGTTATGACGGCGAAGAAGGACGCATGCAAAAAATTGACGAAGAGGACGCGTAAAGAAACTTCGACGAAAAAATATATAGACTTACACCTGGCCAAGCACTATCACTTCAGCATCATTCTCCAAAAACTCTTTAGAGAAGAAACCATTGTTGCCCTAGGATAGCTAAGAAGCAGCTGTTAAGGTAAAACTGCTTTTTTATCCTACAAAAATTTGCCGCAGCACATATTGTCTGAGACCAGAAACAAGTGATGTGCTCTTTGGACCAAATATGAATTGGTGGAGTGCCAGTGCCCCTGGGAACCTTCACAATAATCATTCAAGCGGAAGTCTATTTATGCCAACAGTCTGAGTGCTGGGATTAACCTTCGTAGAGAATCCTAATTTAAACGACAGCCTGACGTAACTCAATGCTCTCTAATGCTTAGCGATCTAATCTTCCTTAGTGGCGCTGTAGTGCACTGGCTGAGAATAACACCACCCAATTGCAACGTTTACCAGCGTAGATGGGAATCGAAGGAAATGAGGAAGCGGATCAGTTAGCCAGACTGGCCGCTGTCTCGACCCCGATAGGAACGGAGCTCTTTCTTTCAATAGGTCCCAACACGATAAAGGAAGCGTGTGCAGGAAGAAAAAAAAAACCAAACTAAGGGAACTGCATGATTCCATTCCACTTTGTCAATTTCAAAGCTTACTAGGAGGGTATTTTGCTTTTATGATGCTGCGAAAGAGACTCCATTACACCTCCTTCTGGAGTGTATGGCTGCTTCACGCAGAAGATAAAGAAGCATAGGGCATCTCTGGCCAGGAGAGGACCACATTCACTCCCAGCCCCTGGATTATATTCTGATATTTATGGAGTCTCTCGGGCTGGATGAGGTGTGGTAAAGAATTGAGGGCACTATCGATATACTTGCCGCAGTGCTTCGTTTATCTTATCTAGCTTGGAAGAGGGACATCAACTTTCAGTGCAATGCTCTACTTGCTCAAGAGCGCACATTCCTCTAGATTCAATGCAGAAGTGAATGCAAACTACTCTGGTTATTAGACCTACTTCTCGTAATACTCAGTAGGCAATAATTTAGACTTTAAAGCGATGGAGTAGTATATTGAATCGTGCCAGCATTACTAGTCTCCGAAACTAGTTATAATATATTCCAACTTGTTCCGGAGACCTGAAAAAACCTTCTTTAAAATGCCTTCTTTAATAAAAGCGCTAATATCTTCTCAATTCCAAAGAATTCAACCAAGGCTAGGACTCGTTTTGTACAAAATTGCGTATAAAAAGTAAAGAGGGTTTGCTTTCAAGGAATTGTATACTAGTCACTACCGAAGGCTAGCTCCGGAGTTATGGCTGTTAGATCTTGACATATACCGACGACATTGCACGGAGAACATCGGGTCATCGTTTGGTGGCCGGCTTTAAAAAAAATCCACTTCGAGGGTCAGCCCATTCAGCTGAAATTAACTGCTTTCATGTTGAAAACAGAAGAACTATCCTCGGTAAATTCCTTAAGCTTTTATTGAATATTTTTCCTATGGACGTAAGTATATGGTGAAATACATTCCAGCTACAGTTTGAACGTATCACACTCCTAGAGAAACCACTGGCCACTCGATTATTCATGC
>NW_023458556.1:28886717-28895048 GCF_013731165.1 Rhagoletis pomonella
TTACATACATTTATAATAATACTAATTTAAATAAACTATTGGATTTTATTTAAATTAAACTGCCTGTCAACTAACTACTTGCCTCTGAATATGCTACGCGTATAAAAATAAAACAACACAACTTGGACCTACGATTCTGCTAATGTCTTCGATGAGGCCATGACAGGTCTAAAAAATGGAAAATTTCTATTAAGTAGAGCGAATGTTGAATTCAGTTCTTAGACTAGCAATCGTGTAGCATTATTGCTCTGGTTTTAGAAATGTACACTAAGAAAAAAAGTAACACGGTTTTTTTAAACAGAGTCATTTTTGATTTGTTTTTTTTTTACTTCCGGTTTTACGAAAGCAATTTAAGTGAAAAATATTTTTTTTTCTGTGATTTTCCTTATTAAATTAAAAAAAATCACTTTTCACTTACAGCCAATTTCACGAAAGCAATTTAAGTGAAAAATGATTTTAATTTTTTAAATTTTATATGAAACTTGACAGAAAATAAAAAATCATTTTCCATTTAAATGGCTGGTGAAACCGGCTGTTAAAGTGCTTTCGTGAAGCTGGCTAGTGGTCTGATTATGGCAACTTAACGTAACTTACAGGCTCTCACTTAAGGTCTCATTATGCATGCTTCGCATAACTTCGCACAACCATTTTTACCAGTCCAATAAAAATTTAACTTTGGAAAATGTGAAGCAAAATTTAAACTCAACAGATCGCTAAGTTTTTAAAATTTCTGCTAATTTATGGGTAATGGAAGAAGTACATACACAATACATACAAAGTACATACGAAATTACAGTTTAAAGTTTATGCGAAGTTGTGCGAAGTTATGCGAAGTATGCATAATCAAGACCATTAAACATTCTCTTGAATGGATGTTGCTTATAGTTGAACAGCCGAAACTTAACGTAACGTAATGGCACGTCAAATCTATTTAACTTTGATTTTCTAAGTTCTACGTTCCGTTAAGTTAAGTTGCCATAACCAGGCCTTTAGTGATTTCAAAATTTTTTAACAGAAAAATTATTTTTTCAAACAAATTTGAGATCGCATTAGATTGAACGATTGTAAGAAATTTTATTCAAACTGAACATTTGCAAACAGATTTGCACGCTGAAGAGATACTATCGAGCCGCAACCGTCAAAAAGACGTAAGCAAAATTCTTTTCAAAATTTTCTTTTTGATGCAGAAACGTTTCTAGATCATATAGATGCATTTCTACATCAAAAATAAAATTTTGAAAAAAATTTCGATTACGCCTTTTTGGCGGTTAGGGCTCGCTATACTCAGCTACCATCTGACGCAACTTACATATATATGGTCTGTCTATCCGTCTGCCCGTTCACACGGGAACTCAGGCCAAAAAATTTAAATATCTCTACGAAATGTGGTTTGTAAGTGGTTGGTTGCCCTTTAATAAAGGTAGTTTGGTGTTCAAAATGGCTGAAATCAGACGGTAACCACGCCCACCTCCCATATAAATACCATACAAACTTGATCCAAATTGATGAAAATTGTTATTTGAAGAAGAATTTTTGACATAAAAAGATGTTTGGTCCAGCTCACTTATGATGAAATGCTATATATCAGTAGCCGCTTCAACGATCCAAACCAAATTCGGTATGAACCTTGCTTATTATTTCCCATAAAACCCTACTATTTATATTTTCTGGTAATGTGCAGAAAACCCGTTGCTCTACTCGGATTCGTACATCACTATCGGCTGCCTCTATTCTCCAGCATCCCTAGCAGGTCGTTTACGACCACAATCAAAAGAAAAATCATGCCGATCTTCAGTATAACGGACATTTTTGCAACTGCCAGGTATAATACTGTCTGGCCAAGCAGTCTTGCAAATATAATCTATTTCAGTGGATACTTCCTGCAATTAAGTTCGTTTGATCTGGAACACAACAGAAATTATGCGTTTTTCATTTGCTGAAAACCGATGCAATCTTAGAGTTAAAGCATAAACAGACGGCAGCGTGGATCCGGATTAGTTCGGGAATTAACTGCAGTTGATCCTGGATTAAGTCCGAGTTAATCCGGATCAACGCTGCCGTCTGTGTAAGCTTTTGTGGGGCGAAATTCGCCAGGAGTACCATGTAAAAAATGTATGTGATTCATGTGATATTTTCTATCACGATTTTTTGTCGGGCTTAAATGCTTTTTTGTCAATAAAAGTAATTAGTCTTTATCTATTTATTTGATGCTTCATAAACATGTCTCATATGATAACTTTTTTTTTAAAAAGTTCAATCAAAAGCAATATCTTTCCCATTTTTCACAGAGGAAAATCTTTGAAAATAAAAACAGAGCGACTGCGTGCAGAAGTTTTAAAACATTTTTACATACATAACAGGCCATAATAAAAAAAGGCTTAAGGCTTAGGTGCTCACATAAATCCGCAGATACAAATCAAATTTAATCCTTTCTTTGCGCAATATTGCAGCGCTGAAACCATTTTTCGTGGAATTGCAATAAATAACATTATGCTACTCATACAATGAGTTGGATAAGAAAAGAGTAAGAATGCAAGAAGAATCTTTTTTTTTTTTTTGGCGACTGTCACATTAATCTGCTTAGAAAGATTGCAATGACATAAAGACAAAAGCTAACGAGATCCCTTCACGTGCACAAGGACGGTACTCATACTCTTGCACGTGAGAGTTTTTGTATGGGTGCCAATGCTTAAATGTATCTTAAATATGTATGTCATTTAATTTGGCAAGACAAGCGAGCGAATTTTCCCAGCTCTTAAAAAAAACTGTACACATCTCCAATGCGCACGTTATTTCAAGGAATCGACAATATTCGCACAAAGTCTATTTGTTTTTCTTTCATTTTTACAATTTCTTCTGCTATGCAGTACACTGCCTGTGTATGGTATTAGTTTGATACAAAAATATTGTCGATTGGAAAAACATGTCCTTGTGGTTTTTACGCACAATGTTGCATTCTTACATATCTCCTTTTTCTATTGCGTATTTTTTACATGTTACGTGAAAAGAATGCCAAGAATGGATCGGACATGTAAACAAAACCAATGTTTATGCAATTTTTTGATGAGGGACCAGCCCAATATTTTGCTATTGCTCGATCGTGTCCTTTGGGCAATAAATTTTACTGCTTTCACAGGAGGATAAAGAAAAAATTCTTATCTTTGTCCTTAACATACCTAGCGTCTCTTTCTGTTGCGAATTCTGCAACTGAAATGCCATTTTTTAAATAGTTATAGGGTGCTAAATCAAATTCTCTATGCAGCTCCAATAAGTACAATTTTTGCATCGCAACAACACCCTGTCTGCCTACGCTTGCACTGCATTGCAAATCCAAAGTAAATATTATTTGAGAATCAACATTTGAAGAACAGCAAATTTGATTGCTTAGACAATTTACGGCATCGTTTCCTTTTCCTCTGTTTCCCTTTTCTAAACAAAAATCAAACCTTCTCGTTAACCTTTTGAGGCCCAAGACAATAGCCGCAGCTCTGCATGTGGCGATATTCTCGTGCTACTTGCTGCCACTGCAAAAGAGCGCTATATATGTGCATACCTACATACATATTATAAGCACATATACTTGTATATGGGGCGTTCCATAACAAAATGGACGGGGTTCACATTTCAATTTCAAATTTGTAGGGTAGATGGACAAACATAAATAATAAATAAATATGAAATTTGAGCTTGATTAATAAATTTTTAAAAACTTTACAGCACAAAAACAAAAACAAATTAATTTAATAGTTTTCCAAATATCTCGAGAATGAGGCGACATACGAATTTGAAAAAATTACACGTACACATCAAAACTCTCTATGAAAAGAAATTTTTGTTAAATCTAAAAAATTTTTCACATACAAATTTTTTGATAAAAAAAAATGAGTTTTTGAAAATATGCCATCTCAAACGAAATTAAAAAAATCTCAATGGTAGCTCTGAGTATTGCGCAGTATTTAAGTATAGTATTACATTTATAGTATTAAATTTACATTACATTACAAATTTTGTAGCCCATTAAATTTTAGTACAATACAGTGAAAGTTTTAAGCGATTGCAAAACTGGCGTTAATTTTTTTTTTTAATTTTCTTTGAAAACGGTTATGCGCATTTTCTTCCTTAAGCAAAAAGTGGAAGAAGCCATCAGCATAAAAAATATTAAGAAGCAGTGAAATTTTTCAGTAGCTTTAAACTTGCACTTTGTCGTACTAAAATTTAATGGGCTACAAAACTGCATACTAAAAAAATATCATAAAAAAAGTTTAAAAAATTTTTAAATTTGTAATGTACTTATTTTATTTAACTTCGGTGAAAAAGAAATTCATAACTTAAATTATTGTAGAGTGCATCCCTTAATACTATACTTAAATATTGCGCAATACTCAGAGCTACTATTGAGATTTTTTTATTCTTTTTTTTTTGAGAAAACAATTTTTTTTTATCAAAAAATTTTTATGTGAAAATTTTTTCAAAAAAAAATTTACATAAATTACTTTTATTCAACAATTTTTATTGAGCTCGAGGCCGTTTTCTATTGAAAATTTATTGTGGAAAAGCAACAATAATTTCTACCACTTTTTCAAATTATTGTTGCTTTTCCACAATCAATTTTCAATAAAAAACCGCCTCGAGCTCAATAAAAATTGTTGAATATAATTGTTATTTTGGTGTGGAACGCCCCATATACATAAAAGCAAGTAGAACACGAAATTTTAATTGATTTCATTTTGCCTTCATTCATGCAACACGGCTAAGCAAATAAAAACAGCCAACAAGGATTTATTAAAAAAAAATATGTAGTTTACATTCAGCAAAAGCAAACAAGTGCCAAAATTATTGATATTGCAACAGTTGCAACAATAGCGCATTTATATATCACACATGTGAATAGATGAATACATACTTATACATATGTATGTCTGTAGATTTCCCCACCATCTTCGCCTTTGTTTTTCAGGGGAGTGAAGGTATGTAGACACAGAAATCGCTAGATATGCCTCAAAAGATTTTCCTCAAATCAATTGCATTCTTCTTGCAACACGCCTCTGGAACAGCAAACAACCGGTTGCCTCATTTTTCTTTTCGATTCTTTCAGAATGGTCAATGCTGCCTCGCATTATTTTACAACGCAAACAAAAAATTGCTTACATGAAAACGCCTCTTTGTTGTGCCACTGTCCATTGTACTTTCTTTTTCTATAACAATTCATAACTTGGCTCTCACTGTTTTTATATGAAGTTGATAGTTACGCCTTGTCCACACATTGCACAATGCGATTTCCGCATGAATAGCAAAGTAATCGTCAGCGCTTGGAAATTCAAAATTCCATGAAATTTCCACTTTTTGTGTTAAACAATTAAAAAACATCAAAAAGTGAATTCGTCGTTTTTTTCGCTATTGACACTTTGTGAATGCAGAAAAGCACAATAATTTGTCGTGATTTGTCATCTAATGGCAAATAGTTTCAAGAGAAAATCGAAAAAAAGAAAAATTGTGTAAGCATTGCCTTCGGTGATGTAAACAAAATGCTTCCTTAAAGAAGTTCATAAATGCACTTCGACTGAGTACCTACTCTAAGCATCCCCTGCAGGGAGTGACGTTAGCTTATACCTAACTTTAGTCTGTTTACGCGAACACTAGTGCTAACTATTAACTGTGTATTTTGTTCGAAAAAAGCTAACTACTTTTGTGGGGCGATGGCCGCAAAAAAGTCAGACCTGGATACCTCTGCATTACATGTCAACTAACTTGGAACTAACTACTTTTGGACATAAAATATCAATAAGAAAAACAAAATATTTTTTTGTTTTTTTACTTTTTTATTTTCTTATTTATTTACTTTATTTTATTACATTTCATACTTGTTTACATATTCTGCTCTGGGTAGCCCCATATTCGAACACCGTCAGACATAACTTCAAAATGATAGTATAAAATTTCGATCTTCCTTTTATTTGTCCTGAATATGAAAAAGAATCTGCGAAGTTCAGAAAAAAAGTGTAATTGAAAGTAATTTTTGTATGAGGATATTTAATAGAAACTTGTAAAGAAACCCCACTCCCGATTGCGTCTGCATGACTCCTGCACGACTTTACAATTCACTTTAAGTTGGTTTTGTCATAGCTAATTAAAAGTGAGGTATTAATCGAAATCTCGCCAAAAAGCTAACTATAAGTTGGTTAGTTTTAACAATTGATAATTTTTCACTGCAGGGTCTCTACTGCTTTTTTACTCTGTACTCAGCTCGTTGGACGCAGCTATTATGTTTGCTAGATTGCATTATATCAACTAACTGCCAAAATAGCCTATATTTACCGTTTCGAGCTTTGTATACTAAGCCAACGCCTGTAGGTAGTAGCTTCCGAATGGCAGGAACGACACATACTTAGATTGATAGACACTATAAAGAGGTACGCAACGGATCGATTCTTCACCTCGTAGGCAACATTAACCACAACCTCACTCGTTTATGTTCGTTATAACCGCCAGAATTCTTCTGCTAGGCAAGCAGGCCGTGACCATCTTAGAGGAATTTATTTTAGCACCCACACCAGATACCTGCCTATCGTTAAGTTCTGACCAAAGCGATTGCCAGATGTGGTCAGAGAGGATATTTAGAAATTCATTCACGATTAGGCACCACAGTAGAGGTGGCAGGTAGTAAAATCCCTTGCGAGCAAGCCTTTGTTGTTTGAATTGTATCACGGCATCCCCAATTTCTGTTTCAGAAATTCTTGTTCAAAGGAACTTAACTATCCACCTACGAAAAATGGTGGGCCGCTCATATCGTTTCTTTAACTTAAACTCGCGGCAACAACCTTCCTGAATATGAGAAAGAACATGCTTTGTTTACATGTTCTTACATATTTCAATATAGGATGGGAGATTCGAAGGGCCTGTTAGTGTTTGCCTGCGATACCTAAGAGCAAAGAAGAAAAAGATTAAGGGCAATTAAGTTTTACGACCTTAAATGAACCTTAGATCCTGACACCTGATGGAAGGGTGGTCAAAAGCTTTTTTGTGAACCGCCTTAGAACAGGAACTGTCGATAGAGCTTGGTGCTTAAATTCGCCTCCCATCGAAATCTGTTCCGGAGGAGATCGATATTTTCTTGGTGGAGAGTTTAGTTCAAGCTAAAGCCGCATATTTATGGTAGTGAAAAAAACTAACCAAAGGTAAAGCTACTCCCTAAAAATAATATACATAGCAAGTCGGTCGTTCGCTATCGTTAAGCAGACGAGACTGGAGTCAACTTGTTGTTTGTGCTTCTGCCCCGCCTTTGCAGAAATAGGTATGAGACATTTGGCCGTTAGGAGTTGAGAGACGAACCCCTGAAATATTTGACACCCAACAATGTGCTTAAGGTTTATTTGTAAATCGTGCAGTTTTAAAGCGGGTTTAAAGGGGCATGAAAACAGTAGAATGCAGTGTAGTGCTATTTTCTTCAGGTGTTGTTTTGTGGCATTTGAGAAGCTTTTTCAAGGCAGATATACGCTCAGAGGTTTCTCAAGTTCCTACGGAGTTGAAGTACACATATCTAACCACACAGCCATCGCCGAAAGACGACTATACATATGTACATTTTAAGTTGGGTCCTACTCTTGTGGCTAATTTGTATAAATTTTAATAAACTGCCCATAGAAATTCACATCGGCAAATTCGCAACTAGCTGCGCAATCAGTTTTTTAGAGTCAAGCCTGTAGTTGACGAGTTAGTTTGGGTATGGATGTTGGTGTTCTTAACAAAGTTAACTTAATTAAAACTCACACAAAAATTCCATATAAAGTAGCTTTCAAAAAAGGCCAAGAGAAAGGAAAATTATTGAAAACGAATCTATTGTAATCTGCACCGATGGGTAATACTTAATATTTTAGTTTATGGGTAAAATACTGCAGTAGATATTTATCGCTATGATGCAGCCCATATTTGACAAGATTTATAGACCAATTCTATCCCAAATCATGCAAACCAACTGAACCTATCTACCCGAATCACTTAAAATTTTAGCATACTCGAAAAATAAGCGCAGACGTACTTTTATATTTGTCGATTCATATCATCAAATTTGCATGTTTCAAGCACTTTTGAAAAATGACTAATCAATTTTCGATTTTTACAAATCTAAAATTGTTTCATTCTAATTCGTATTTTTATTGGCAATCGAAAATAATTGTACATCTGTCATGGGTGATGTTCTTTCGATTTATTTTTTGATAAAGATGACAATGCACTTTTCATAAAATATTAAAAATGCGCTTTTTCAAAAAAACCATCCTTTTTTAGCTAATTTTTCTTTTGAAGATAGCTTCCCTCAATACCTATATTTTGGTA
>NW_023458556.1:28895148-28907090 GCF_013731165.1 Rhagoletis pomonella
AAAATCCAATAGTTTATTTAAATTAGTATTATTATAAATGTATGTAAATGTACACAATTAAATATGTATTTCGAAAAATGTAGCATATGATGTCTGTGGCCACTGGTTGTTTGCCAATCGTCGTGGCAATTAATTCGATTGAAATATTGTGTCAGGCGGCATGTTAAAAGCATATCTACATACATACGTATGTACGTATTTACAATCCATGGTTCATACCAGCAAGCTATTTATTAGGGCGGAGCGTTTTAAATTGTATTACACCTGAAGTTTACTTTATAACAACTGCTCGATAGCCGTCAATCTATCCAATCTCGAACGCCATGCGAAAGACTGACTTAACTCGATGAACGATGGTTATGTTGTTAAGGTATAGAGTTAAGACATAAGAAAAAGGTCGCGCCTGAGTTGGTATAGTTCGTCTGATAGCGTCGAGTTAGTACAAAATAAATTTGAAATAGTTCATCGAGTCTTTCGCACCACGCTTAAGATAGGATAGCTTCATAGATACCGACCAGTTGAAAACAAATAGCTCGAAGCCAACGAATTGTGAAAACCTCACATGGCCCTATTTGGTTCGAAGCTCCCTTAGGCCCGAATTAAGTTATTGTTTGGAGATTTAATAAAGGAGCTAGTAGTCTGATCAAAAGTTTGCCGTCTGAGGAAGTTTATACAGGGCCTATTTAAACGAGTTTTCATTTTTTTTACATGTGTATTAGAGCATGCAGGGTCAGATTATAAGACTTCTTGCAGCGTGGCCGTGTGATGCGATATGTGCGGATATACCAATAAGAGCATTTGAGGTGGAATACTAACCATAAAGTCTTCCATTGAGGACTGAAACTCATTAGCTTTTTAGTTTGCATCATCTATCCGTTGAAAGGGGTAAATGGCGAGTTTGTTATAAGTAATCAAAACATTTCAGAAAATAGTTGGTGTGGGTATAGGCATTCGTTGAAGTTTGTGGGCCTCGGCGCAAACCGAAATCGGCTGTAGTTCCAAATTGTCTCACAGAATCACCGTCCAGACCAGTGGTTATTGGTAAATAGGGGTCCATATTTATTCTTAATTTTTATGTGATAACTATAGTAAAGTCTACGGGACATCTACATATTTTAAGGTACCAACAGATGCCAAGGTTCAAGACTGAAAGAGGCTCGCTGAAGGTGGTTAGTTGTCGTACTCTAATTATGAAAGTCTGCTAAACAAAGTTCAGTATTTTGGGTTCGTTTGTATAAAATAGGCGCTTAAAAGCATTCTGCTTATAGTATTTATTTTCTAGTGGAATGTAATGCATTAAATTATCGGATCACTAAATTATAAATGGACCGATTTATTTCAATTATTGCTCCATTTCTCTTAACCCTTGGACATTTTAAGGGGCAGTTAGACACGATCTGATAGTCCAGTTGATCATATAGATGAGAGCAAAACTCAAATTATTTAGGCTTTAGATTGTTTGACGGCTTTCAATGGTGGGATGTGGCTAGGGCTGTCGGGAGGAAACTCGGGCCCGGACTGAAAAAGCACGGGCGCCTATACATAAATTGTATTAATTTAAATTTATAATAAAAGCCTATAACAAAGGAGTAGTTAAATTGTAAAAAAATAATAACAAGTTATCGTTCTGATATTTCAGGCCCCTTAAAAAGTCCGGGCCTGGGAGGATTCACCCCTTTTTCCCCCTCCCTATCGACGGACCTGGATGTTGCGCATTCTGGAAGCCCAATTTTTGGCCACTTCTTCAGCCAATGGGGGCATATCTCGGCAATGATTCGCACAATGTTGTCCTCCAAAGAAGGCGTCCAATGTTTCTGATTTGTTCGCATAATAAAATAACTTCACTTAACCCCTTTTAAAAAGTTAAAGTTGAGTATGTAGATGAGAAAAGGGATAAAGGCAAAGATTAAAATTAAAGTAAAGAAACCCAAAGATAAAGACAAAGAGAAGGGTCGGTTCAAATAATTAATACAATGGAAAAGGTGGAGGTGAATATGGTGATGAAAAAAAGAATGAAGATAAAGATCAGGGCAAAGGTAAAGGATAATGTAAATATAAAAATAAAAACGATAGAGAAAGTGATAGAAATAAAGACAGATGCAAAGGAAAAGATATAACTTAAGAATGAGATATGTTATATTATGGTATGTTATGTTTTGTTTTTTTGTTATTTTATGTTATGTTATTTTACATAATGTAATGTTGTCCAACGAATTTCACCTGAACTCACCACAGCTCACTTTAAGTTACCTCAAATCCCCTCATTTCACCTCAACTGATACAACCTTACCTCACTTCAACTAAAGTCCACCCAACTGATGTTATTTTACCTCAACTCACCTTATTTAATTTCAACTCAGTTCATCTCACCTTAACTCAACTCAACCCAGCTAATGTTATTTCCCTCAACTCACCCTAACTCACTTTAACTTATCTAAACTCACCTCAACTGAACTCACTTCTCTTCAGTATGGAGATATTTCCATATCGGTCCAGCTCACGTAAATCTTAATATTCTTCCGAATTTTTTTAGGGAAAGTCTTAAAATATAATAGGTTTTATACTTCCAAAGGAAAAACCACTTTTTTTGGAGAGGCAGCCTAATCTCCATACAACCATACATACAGATGTCCCTAAGCATTTAAATGTTAAAAAATTTAAAGCATGTGTGCATGAAATACACTTGGTCTACCTTGCCAAATGCACTTTTGCCTAATCAAATAAAAGTTATTGAAAGTATAATAATCATTTTGCGAAATATGCGCTCATTACAAGCGTTGGCACATTGGTTGTGAGCTTCTTGTAGCTACCTCCAATTTGAGCTCCAATTCTTGAGCCAATACAGAAATCGAATCGAATTTAATAAATGCGGCTGGCTATGCCATTGATTAAGTCGGTTGCAACGCTTATGTAAAACTTATCGACTTAATTGAGCCATTGAGCTGGAGATCATCACTACCAACATGACCGTGGCCGGCAAGTTTTGTGGCCAACAAGCCTCGATGCAATTTACTGAGATTGACTTGGACTTTGCAGCGCTTAAAGCGCTAAACAGAGCAGAGTTGGTTGTAATGAGCTCCAGATTGTAATGGTTGACATGCGATACGGTCGGCTGATGATCGCGTGCATGTGTGTGTGCGTGTGCGTGTGCGTGCGTAGCTGAGTGCGTCATAAAGTATGATTATTTAAATAGTGCGCTGCTGTGGTGGTCACTGTTGCATATTGCCATTGCCCATTACTGCAGCTCCATTCAGTTCCATCTACACTTGCACTGTTGCTGTGGGCCATACATCCGCATGCTTTGCTGCTGCTGGAATGCTACTCGCCGGGAGTTTCTGCTATTCACATGATAATTATGTAAATTTATTGCCTTTATATGTACTAAGTAGATACATATGTAGCTGTGCGCCGACATAGTATTTTGAAGTTTGCCGTAGCATAAGAAGGTTTGGCCTGATGCTGGATAATGAAGGTCATACCCTTTTGATACCACCGCATTTCAATTATCATTGTTTGAGGCACGCTGAGGACGCCGCACACACGAGCGCCCGTTGTGTATTTTAGTGATGGGTTCGTTTTGGATTAAACATATCTAATCAGCGGTTAAGCGCAAGCATATGCAGTTGGGTTCCACTGTTTTTTTATTGACGTTAATTTCTTGGCTTTCTCCATTGTCGTTTTGCTGGTCGTTAAATTAAGAAATTACGCTTATCATGCGGGTAATACTTCACTTTGCCACTTTTCACTATCGATGGCCTTCTGAACTGCCGCCGCGCAGTAGCAGCTCATGCGTTTCTTAGCTGCCGCTTTTCTCTTGCTGTTGGGTTTCATTCAATAAATGGATTTATTTTTTTTTTTGGAATTTTTCTCCTGCGGTTTACAATTTCACTTCCAAAAATGCAAACGCATAATGTTTTTTTTTTCTGTTGCTTCTGCCGGTTGAGGCTTTGACTGTCTCCTAACCGCTTGCTTGGCGATAAAATTGTTAAGTTAATGTGTCTCCTTGTGCCGCCGCTCTTATTTGCGGTTGCCGACTTTAACTCCACTAAGTTTGGAATACCCGCTTGGAAGCGCATAATTGGCGTGGACCACACACTCGACTCTTCGATGCCTCGGCGCCTTTTTATTTTTCGTAGTTTTTGGCACTAATCGCCGGCGTACACTTACACTCACTCAAGCAGGCGCTCATTTGCCAATGAAATTAATTTGTTTGTTTGATTAACCTGTTCGGTTGTTTTTTGTGTGATCCGCTGTAACCACTTTCTTTTTTTTTTAATTTGTGTAGACTTCTTTTGTTTTTCCTTATCATTTAGCTGTTTGCTTAACCGTCTCGTTAGGCTAATTGCATTGTCGTCACCGTGCATTTTTTTTGCTGATTGTGAGAAAATCTTGTCTGTTAATCCGGCAAACATGTGTTCGAAAACGGTGGACTACTGTTTGATATGCACTTGTGCTGAAGGACCACCGCAACGTCGCGCCAAATGTTGCAGGTACATCAGCAGTGATGGGTTAAGAATGTGCTGACAAGTGTTCTTGAGAGTCTGGTGTCAGATATAATAAACAATGATCATTAATCTTTAGTCAATTAGTTGGTTTAGGCATTGATTTTTTTGTATAGGAATATACCTGCTCGCTCAAAAGTCTTTACTATCTCCATACAGGTGTTTGCGCAGTCAGTATCTACTAGTTTAAAAGAGAGACAAATTGCATCTAGAGAGCCTATCGTCAAGATTTAAGTGTCATGCAGCTTTAAATATCGTTGCTGTATCGTCAAAAAACTCTTATTATTTTTTATAAATTTTTTAAGACTTTTTGACTTTAAAGTTCGAGTTATTGAAATTAAGTTACGTAGAAATATTTTTTCTTCAATTAAAACTGCCGCAGTCGAGTGGTCACTACTCGTTGGGACCCAGGCTAGATTCATGGTCCGAGCAATAACCAAAAATGATAGAAATTATATATTTCTGTGACTGTATTTCTGCCATGAGAGAGCTTTGAATTAAAACCTTTTCCGTACAGACCAAAATACTACGCCAAATATATTTTTTGAACGAAACTGAAAAAAGTTTCTTATACCAAAAGGGTACGTTCACACAGAAAGCAGGGCCGAGCCAAGCGAAGCCATTCTGAGCTGGAAGAAGCTTTCAAATCGCTGTAGTTATATGAAAGTGTTCATACCGCAAGCTTTTTCGGAAGTGTCTTGGAACCGAAAAAAAACAGTTTTTAAATTTGAATTTTCTATTTAATTTTTCAGCTTCATGACGCTGCTGCAAACAAGATATCAAAATATGCCAACAAATACGAATTTACAACTAATCTTTTGAATAAAATTGAGCAAATATTTTTGCCGCTTTTCATCGACGGTATTTTTGTGTGGTATTTTTCTAGCCGAGTCCATCAGAAAAGCTCCGCTTCGCTTCATTCAGTGTGAGCACCAGTAGCTTCGCCTTGCTCCACCTTGCTTCGCTCGGCGCCGCTCGGCACCCTGTGTGAACGCACCCTAAGAGTATTCAGTTATTTCAGTTATCATTTAAATTTATTTGTATTAAAAATATTTTATGCCTAATAATGATAATGGAAGATGGTTAAGGTTGCAGCACTCGACGCATGAAGGGTAATTTTTTGATCGTCATTCACCAGGAAGTGACCAAAAAGGATTATTTTGCATCCAGCACAGGCAGTCCACGACTACAGATGCCTACATTAAGTACATATCCTCTGGGTAACAACTGCGCATCCGTTTGGAAGCGTGCTAATGTGAGAAGACAAACCCCCAGCAATGAGTTGTGCACTGGGATTGGGGAGTGAGAGATATTTAAAAAGCGCTTAAATTTTTGAATGGTAACAACGCTGAAAACAGTGGAGTGGATGAACCCGAGCCCCAGTGGCCATCCCACGAGGTACGAGTAGCACCTTTTGCGTCTGAAAACCAACGAAGTTACGGAAGCAGGTGGCCTATTAGCGAAGCTATTCAAGAACGGCGGCGAAAAGTTGATAAGATGCATGCTTTAACTCCTATGCAGAATACGGTCGGAAGAAGGCATGCCCGACGACTACAATTTGAGTGTATTCTATCCAATACACAAGAACGAATACTCCGCCATACGTTTCAACTACCGCGGTATTAAGCCTTCTAAGAATTGGCTTTGAGGTCTTATCGTCTGTGCAAATGTAATGTCATTAACAAAAATGCCCTCGCGTATTATACATACATAATTTTTAAATAGGTGGCAAACCCACTCAAACAAAAAATAAAAACTGATTGCACATGCATGGACCATATCCTTTCACTTAGTACCTCAGTTTTTAAGATTATACTTAAAAAATCTCGTATAAATCCGTTCAGTAGTTTTTGAGATTAGCGTGGTCAAAATATCTCGACTTTGCTTTATACTATGTATAGAAGATAGTAATTTTTAAATAGTTGGCAACCCTATTCAAATCATTAATGCTTTTGTACATGCGAAAGCCAGGCCCTTTCACTTGATATATTATTTCGTAATCCAACTAACGGCGAAAATCTTTTAACTTTTTAATAGATGGCAACCCTACTCAGAAAAATAATACATTGTTGCACATGTAGAGCCTAAGTCTTTTCATTTGATAGTGAGGGTGCAGAACTGATGCCTACGCTTATTATGATTGAATATAGTAACTTTATTAACAGGTGGCAACCCCATTCAAAAAAAGTATTTGTGCTTTTCTAGAGGCCAATTCCTTTCATTTGACACCACATCTTTTGTAGCCCAACGAACGCTGCGGATCTTATAGTTAGTATGAACAGGTGGCAACCCTATTAAAATTATAAGTAAAAAAGATCACTGCCCTGTCGATACAGAGTATATAAGAGAAAATCTTGTCAAAATCCGTTGAGTAGTTTTCGAGATTACCGCGTACAAAGAATCTCCGAATAACCGATGAGGCGGCCCTTGGTGTATTCGAGAAATAGATCTTGCGGAGATTTAAGGGCCTTTACGCGTTGACGACAGAGGAATAGGGCAGACGATAAAAAGATGAGGAGCATAGGCTTTAGAATGAATTAAAATACAGCAGGTCTGCGCTGGTGGTGTCAGAAGAAACGGGAGGCCCCCACTGCGATGGAAAGATCAGGTGGAGAAGGACTAATTATCCTTTGGCATTTCCAGTTGGCGTCAGTGGCCAAAGGAGAGAATCGTGGCATGCTTTATTAAACTCCAACGCCAAATAAGAAGAAGAAGATTGTGGTATTTTGAGTTTTCTAATACCAGTAATATGAAAATTTTGCAGCTTAAAATTATATTTGGCTTTCTAAACTATGTTCCTTTACCGTATTCTAAATTGGAATTCATAAATGTATAGGATATAAAAATAATCACCTAACTTTTGAAAATATACAAAGGAGATACATGCATTGCGATGCAAATGGTGTATCACTTTAATTTTACCCACATCAAATATAAAGTTTTTATTCAAAATCCAAAGGTTCAATACGTAGTTCCAGCTCACTGAAACATTCAACAGTGAGTGCCAAAACATAAAGTAGCTATAGAAACAGTTACAAATTGTTTACAAAAAAAAGAAGGTATTTATAAATAGAATTCGCGTTCGGTAAAGAATATTCAAGCATTTTGACATTACAATCATAATTTATGCGAGTTACAAGTGCCACTTCATCTACAAAGACAACCCGTCGATTTGATTGCATAGATAAAAGGGAAATTACAAATTGAATTCCTGAGAATATACATAAGTAATCACACAATAGTTAAGGAATAATGAAAGTGATATATCTTGTAATGTAGGCGTACTTATGTCGCGGCGACATCGATAGCAATCGAACAAATCCTTTTATGAGTGGCATCGTGCAGTAGTACAGCGTCGCCACTCAAAGGATATTTCTTTTCTCATTCCCCCCATACTTATTTATGTACATAAAACATTTGGATCCTTACACAGCTTGCTTTCTGATATCAAATGTTGCCTATGAGTAGATAATTGCTGAGATGTTATTGAGACATACAGCACTTTTATGGCGCATGCGCAGCAAACGAATAAAAAATCCGGTTGTAGAGCAGTGGCAGTATTGGAGGTACTATACACAAATATACAAATGGTCTTAAATTTTCACTTTTCTTAGCCTACAGGTTTATTATGGCAATTGCAGTAAGAGCAGCAGTAACTGCACCATTTTTATTACGCCTACTCGGAATTCGCTGCCTATAATAAGAAAGTGTTGTCATATAAAAAGTAGCATTGTCAACTCTAAATTTTACCTCCTTTTGCTGCCGTGAAAAATTTGTTGGTTGTTTACGAGCTCATTTGGTGGCTGGTAGATCGGTTGACGGGGCGGTGTTACGCGCGCCCCGTGGAGGTTTTCTTCTTTTCACTTGATTTATGAATGTCAATAGGGGACTTACTTATGCAGAGCGGATCTCTATCTAATTTTGCTATTTAGCTATTTATCGTTGTATTTTGTTGTGATATGAATCTACGTTTGATTGATGTCTTAATCAGGTAATTCGGGGCGTTTTATTATGCATTCAGATTGTAATCTTTTAATGTTTGTAATTCGTTGGTAATCAATGTCGTCGAGGTTGTAAATACTCCTAATTTTTGTATGGTTGTTCGAAAAAATTTATATATTTATGTATGTATGTACTTTAATGTCTCTCAAAATAAATTGTGGTTGTGCTATTTCTGTGAAAATTGATGTCAAAACGTGATAAAATCTCTAGGGACATTGTTAAAACATTTTTTTTTTAATGTTTGCGTGAATTGTCCGCGACGGCTGCTTATTATTAGACATGTTTAGGCAACTCATTTTTCTCTTTTAAGCTTAGTATCCTGCTCTCAAGAAAAGCAAAAACTCCATATAAAGAGACTTGCAAGAAATGGCTAATAAATTTCTTGTGTCAAATTTGTTTAAGGCATTATGCAGTTTTTAAGAAAATTGCTACGCTTTCTACTACGGGGGTCCAAAGTTTTTCGTGAAAATAGGGTACAAGGCAACCCATGTTTGCAACAAAAATATATACCCGTTACATTATTTCTTGAGGAAAGATTGACGCAACAGGCTGTGAAATAGCACACTTTGATGTACTTGGGCGAGCCTAAGATATTGACCAAAGATTGTCATCTTTCACACACAGATTGTTTAATTAACCATATTTTTGCTATTACCAATCGAAATTTGAGAAAAGCGGATTTTCGGCCCACCCTACCTTGAAATATGAGATGTCAAAATTCCTTGGTAACAAACACGAAATAATGGAATTTTTTTAACGTTTTCTTAAGAGCTGGAAACTTAGCTTAAATATTGTTTTAAAGAAAATATTTTTTTCTGTTTGTATGTCCCTGGGCTTTTTTTCCGATTTCAATACGCTTGTCCTTAAAATTTTTTCTTGTGTGCATATACATGGCAAACATGGCTGAGTTTTACTGCTGTAGGATAGCGATTACCCTTTGGGACTTACGCAGCTACATAGTTTAACTTTGGGCAATGAAGTTATACCGAGAATACAAACATAAGAGATTAAACATGCGTCTAGCACTTCCACATCGGAGATCAATCGTATTAAATTGACGGTTCAAGTTTTTCAATATCTCATTCCATTTCTTCTTTTAAAACCTCATCACAGTGAGGTAGAAAGCAAAATACGTACATTTGCCACAAAGAAGTCCTTGGACTAATAAAATAACTGCTAAACGCCTTTGACTAGTCTGTGGTTATCCAACCCCCTTAGGGAGTCCAGGCAACGAAATTAGTACTACTACCTCAAACTACTCACGAAATTATCGTACCGCTCGTCGTCTGACCACATCGCTGATCGAGGTCTGGAAGGCAGAGTAGGAATTCATAAAAATGCGCAGGAAATTCGGTGGAAAGACGCAGTTCGCTAAGCATCAACGAACGGAGGATAAGAAGATTATACTTAGGCGGAATAGAGGAAACCAATGAAGACGGCAGGATCTTTAATAAAGTGGATCTTTACCAAATTAGAGAAAGTAGGGCAACAAATTTAGCTAGAAATCCAGATCAGCTCCATCGTGAACTGAACCTGGTCGGTAGAAAAAAACGCTGTTAAAAAAAAAAACTGTTTCTATAATTTTAATGCGACGTAAATTTGTAGGTACTTTTCCTTTGTGTGACAACACTAAAACGTACTCCACAAATCAGGAAGAAAAGAACAGCCAGACACTGAAGCGTTTTTTTTCTTAATGAAACCATATTGAAAAACCAATCCGAAAAGCCATTCAAATCTCTCTGTTGATGCTTCGAACTTTTCCGAAGGTTTTATTTCCACGAGGGCTTTGAAAGAATGCTTTGGTAGGCGTGTGTAACCTTCTTCTTAAGTGGCATGAAAGATGTTGCACATTTTCTCCTTTCATTATTATCTAGCTACTAAGACAATGGTTCCGCCTCCAAGCCAATTAGTCTGTAATCCGTAAGAGAACTTGTAAGGAAGAATATTTATTTTCTGTTTAACCTTTAGATCGCTAATGGACGCTTCTTATTATAAGAAGTTTTTATATATCTTCTTTAAATAGGGACATTGGTATCTCCACCCTGACTTTGTTTTCCTTTCCTATTCCTCGGCTTTGAAGTTAACCCCAATATACCGGGGACCATGCAGCCAAATGTGTCCAATTCTATAAAGCTGGGACATCTCATTCAGAACTCTATATAGGTGTTTGATCAAGCTTCTGTCTGTTTTCTTGGACATACAAGGGGGAATTTTAAAAGATGCCTCTAGAGCCAGTTAAGGTGAGTAAAATTCTCCGATTGATTCTTCCAATTTGGAACCATCTATATTAAACTTTTTGACATCAGGCATATGCAAAGTGATTGATGGTATACAAATAAAGATAGTCGGCAATCTGTACCGACTAGTAAAGAGAACTAACTCAGTCATAGCACAGTTTACCTCCAAAATGGAGTTTCTCGACCAGGGATCAAGTGAAGCGAGAAGTTCCATGTCTTTACTAATGCAAATGATCACGAATAGTTAAATATGCCAGCATAAGGCCAAGAGAAAGGGCGAAGGATTATCTCCGTGGAAGCATTAAATAAAATCAACCAGATTTAAAAATATTGATTGATTATTATTAAATGATAGGGGAAAAATTCCCCTTGGTCACTTTTTTCTTACCTGAAAGTACATTTACACTACAAATCCCTTACAGATATTTATTAATTCAACCATACAATCGCTATCTATTAACACCATTAACCCTTTGACTCTCACGTTTGCATTCACGTGCACGTCCACGTCCACGTCCAAAAGTTTAATGCCACGCGCCACACAGTTAGTCAGCTAATCGAGCAGGCGACCAATGAACACACTCGCATTCTGGTCAGCTGCTAGAATATCCGCTGTTTCAACTTATGTATGTAGCTCAGCTAAACGCACTTATGCAGCTTGCATTCCCACCAGCCGCAGCGTTCGCCACAGAAGCGGCAACACGCAACACATTTCACTGCTACAACCGTAAATGAAAAGCCTTTCACCGAAAACCCTTCCACCTTCGAATACATATATACAGAAAAAGAAGTCGCTGAAGAATCAGGACAAGCATGCCATGCGAGGGGCTAGAAGTGTCGAGCTGCAAGTGTTTTTCTGTTTGTCTCGAAACGAAACACCGGGCCTTTTTTTCGAATACCTCTTTTGGCCTGCAGCGCTGCGGCGCATGCGCAGCCAACAACTAATACATATTGTTGATACGCGCCTTTAATAATCCTTAAAGAAAACCTTAAGACGCAACAAAATGTAGCCAATGCCGAAAAAAATAACATAGCAGTTATAATACTGCAGGGTCACACAAAGGATGGCAATAAAAAATGTTTACGTTTTTTTTTTTTTGTTTTAAGTCCAGGTTCCGTTCATTCAGTTGCGCAAACAAATTTTTCGTTTTTATATGCGCTTGCTTGGCTGATCATGTGTGCACGTGTGAAAGAGCCCGCG
>NW_023458556.1:28907190-28929035 GCF_013731165.1 Rhagoletis pomonella
AACAAAGTTATAATACCCTTGTGCACAAGTGCGCTCGGGTATAAAAAAAATTAAAAGTTATTGGTAGATATTTTACAGATTTGGTAAATTTATTCCAAGTGGATGGTAAGACATTTTTTCGTCAGTGGCAACACTGTGTGAGGGCCAAATATTAAATAGAGGACTTGTATTTAAAAGCCTTAATTCAAATGCTGACCAAAACCAATACTAAAACATCTGCATAAATGCGCAGGCTAAACGTGCGAGAAGCGAAGAAAACCTTAGTAGAACGATCAGTGGTTCTAACTGTAGGTTTGTGAAAGCAATTTTATAAATGTATTTATGGATAGGTCTACCCTAATGTCTACATTAGGGTGCATCAATCCACATAACAAAAAAATTTGGTACTAGTTTTCTACCGGAAATATAAAATTTATTACATTTTAAGACTTCCGCCAATATATTTCGGCACAATTTTATGATTTACCTATACAAATCGAGTTTTGCCTCAAAATATCAAGTCCGATTATTGAAGGTATTAAGCATAAAAGGCCTTGATAAAAAATTATTTTTAAATACTAATTTTATATATAAAATAACTCAATTATTGGAGGTATTTCCATATTAGTCCAGCTCAAGTAAATCTTAATATTCATCCGAAATATTTTAGCGAAAGTCTTATAATATAATAGGTTTTATAATTCCAATGGAAAATCCACTCTTTTTGGTGAGGCACCCTAGTGTACATACATACATATATGTATATAAACAGATGTCCCAAAGCATTCAAATATATGTATGTGTGCATAAAATACATTTGTTCTACCTCGCTTAAAGCCAAATGCACTTTTGCCTAATCAAATAAAAGTTATTGAAAGTATAATAATCATTTTGCGAAATATGCGCTCATTACAAGCGTTGGCACATTGGTTGTGAGCTTCTTGTAGCTACCTCCAATTTGAGCTCCAATTCTTGAGCCAGTACAGAAATCGAATCGAATTTAATAAATGCGGCTGGCTGGCTACGCCATTGATTAAGTCGGTTGCAACGCTTATGTAAAACTTATCGACTTAATTGAGCCATTGAGCTGGAGATCATCACTACCAACATGACCGTGTATGCATGAGCGTGGCCGGCAAGTTTTGTGGCCAACAAACCCCGATGCAATTTACTGAGATTGACTTGGACTTTGCAGCGCTTAAAGCGCTAAACAGAGCAGAGTTGGTTGTAATGAGCTCCAGATTGTAATGGTTGACATGCGATACGATCGGCTGATGATCGCGTGCATGTGTGCGTGTGTAGGGAGCTGAGTGCGTCATAAAGTATGATTATTTAAATAGTGCGCGGCTGTGGTGGTCACTTTTGCATATTGCCATTGCCATTACTGCAGCTCCATTCAGTTCCATCTACACTTGCACTGTTGCTGTGGGCCATACATCCGCATGCTTTGCTGCTGCTGGAATGCTACTCGCCGGGAGTTTCTGCTATTCACATGATAATTATGTAAATTTATTGCCTTTATATGTAGATACATATGTAGCTGTGCGCCGACATAGTATTTTGAAGTTTGCCGTAGCGTAAGAAGGTTTGCCCTGATGCTGGATAATGAAGGTCATGCACGGCTGATACCAGCGTATTTCAATTATCATTGTTTGAGGGAGCCTAAGGACGCCGCACACACGAGTACCCGTTGTGTATTTTAGTGATGGGTTCGTTTTGGATTAAACGTATCTAATCAGCGGTTAAGCGCAAGCATATGCAGTTGGGTTCCACTTTTTTTTTGTTTATTGACGTTAATTTCTTGGCTTTCTCCATTGGCGTTTTACTGGTCGTTAAATTAAGAAATTACGCTTATCATGCGGGTAATACTTCACTTTGCCACTTTTCACTATCGATGGCCTTCTGAACTGCCGCCGCGCAGTAGCAGCTCATGCGTTTCTTAGCTGCCGCTTTTCTCTTGCTGTTGGGTTTCATTCAGGGTGTGAAAATGCTGTAATTTTTGAATTTAATTTGCTTTTGCTGTGCTTTGACTTCGGTATTTATGATATCGAAAGCAAAGCAACAGCAATTCAGAAAAAGCAAATGCATTGGCTGCCGTTTTGCTGTGAAATTTAGAAAGCAATCAGACAGTTCAAAAGTAATTTGTGGAAGCACAACGACAGGGAAGCAACACAAAGCAATAGAAATATGACTATAACTTAGCTGCGATGCATAAAATTAGCAGTAATAGAAGATGTTATATGTATGCATGCACAAATACACTACCCTGTAGTTCTACTGGTGACAAGAGACGACCACAAGCTAAAGATTCCATACATTACTGATTGTACGGCAACCCGCTAGCGAAAGGTCATGCCACGCGTAGCGCTCGGAAGGTTCCAATGACACTGCCATATTAAATTCGTTAGGAAAAGGAAATCGTATCACAAATTTTGTGGCTAGGACTCACTCCTAGCGAGTCAGCTAAATCATATACAAGTTATGTATGTATATACATATGTAGATATACACCATGCTGCAAAACTTCATGTGCACAGCACAGTCAAGCAGCAGCACAGCAAAAGCACAATAATAGTAAATCGAAAGCAATTTAAACTAGCGATAAAAAGATTACAATTTTCAAAATCACAGCAAAAGCGAAGCCGTTCGAATGAAAATCAAAAATTTCAAAGCGAAGCAAAAGAAAAAATAATAGTGCTGTTGCTACTGTGCTCACAGTTTTTCAAACCCTGGTTTCATTCAATAAATGGATTTTTTTTTTGTAATTTTTTTCTTGCGGTTTACAATTTCACTTCCAAAAATGAATGCAAACCTATGTTTTTATATGTTGCTTCTGCCGGTTGAGCCTTTGACTGCCTCCTAACCGCTTGCTTGGCGATAAAATTGTTAAGTTAATGTGTCTCCTTGTGCCGCCGCTCTTATTTGCGGTTGCCGACTTTAACTCCACTAAGTTTGGAATACCCGCTTGGAAGCGCATAATTGGCGTGGACCACACACTCGACTCCTCGATGCCGCGGCGCCTTTTTGTTTTTGGTAGTTTTTGGCACTAATCGCCGGCGTACACTTACACTCACTCAAACAGGCGCTCATTTGCCAATGAAATTAATTTGTTTGTTTGATTAACCTGTTCGGTTGTTTTTTGTGTGATCCGCTGTAACCACTTTCTTTTTTTTTAATTTGTGTAGACTTCTTTTGTTTTTCCTTATCATTTAGCTGTTTGCTTAACCGTCTCGTTAGGCTAATTGCATCGTCGTCACCGTGTATTTTTCTTTTTTTTTTTGCTGATTGTGAGAAAATCTTGTCTGTTAATCCGGCAAACATGTGTTCGAAAGCGGTGGACTACTGTTTGATATGCACTTGTGCTGAAGGACCACCGCAACGACGCGCCAAATGTTGTAGGTACATCAGCAGTGATGGGTTAAGAATGTGCTGACAAGTGTTCTTGAGAGTCTGGTGTCAGATATAATAAACAATGATCATTAATCTTTAGTCAATTAGTTGGATTAGGCATTACTGTTTTTGTATAGGAATATACCTGCTCGCACAAAAGTCTTTACTATCTTCATACAGGTGTTTGTGCGGTCAGTATCTACTATTTTAAAAGAGCGAAAAATTGCATGTAGAGAACCTATCGCCAAGGTTTAAGTGTCATGCACCTTTGAATATCGTTGCTGTATCGTCAAAAAACTCTTATTATTTTTTATAAATTTTTTAAGACTTTTTGACTTTAAAGTTCGAGTTATTGAAATTAAGTTACGTAGAAATATTTTTTCTTCAATTAAAACTGCCGCAGTCGAGTGATCACTACTCGTTGGGACCCAGGCTAGATTCATGGTCCGAGCAATAACCAAAAATTATAGAAAAATATATTTCTGTGACTGTATTCCTGCCATGAGAAATCTTTGAATTAAAACTCTTTCCGTACTGACCAAAATGAAATGATGAAATGAAATGAAAAAACGTTCACATAGAAAGCAGGGCCGAGCCAAGCGAAGCCGTTCCGAGCTGGGTGAAGCTTTCAAATTGCTGTATGTAGCTATATGAAAGTGTTCATACAGCAAGCTTTTTCGAAATAGTCTTGGAACTGAGAGCAAAGCAGTTTTTGAATTTGAATTTTCTGTTAAATTTTTCAGCTTCATGCTGCAAACAAGATATCAAAATTTTCAAACAAAAACGAATTTTACAACTAATCTTTTGAATAAAATTGAGCAAATATTTTTGCCGCTTTTTATCGATGGTATTTTTCTAGCCGAGTCCATCAGAAAAGCCCTGCTTCGCTTCATTCAGTGTGAGCACCAGTAGCTTCGCCTTGTTCCACCTTGCTTCGCTTGGCGCCCCTCGGCACCCTGTGTGAACGCACCCTAAGAGTATTCAGTTATTTCCTCGAAAATGCTTAAAGCGTATTTCGATAAATTTTGTGATTATTTAAATTTATTTGTATTATAAATATTTTATGCCTAATAATGATAATGGAAAATGGTTAAGGTTGCAGTAGTCGACGCATGAGGGGGAATTTTTTTATCGGCGGATTATTTTGCATACGGCTCGGGCAGTCCACGACTTCAGATGTCTACATCTAGCGCGAGCTCTGTGGGATCGATAGCTGAAGAAGCAACCGAGACGTATTTGCTGCAATAAGAAGAGAAAAGTTGAGAACCATAAGTACGAAGAGCTTGAAATGCTGAGCGATGGAAAAAAACGTAAGAAAATTCTACAAGAAAGTTAGGCGTCTTACGGATGGTTTCAAGACCAGGCCGAATTTCTGTTAGGATAAACTCGGCGACTTAGTGAGCGGTGTTCAAAAGTTGCTTAAATTTTTGAATGGTAACCACGCTGAAAACAGTGGAGACGATAAACCCGAGCACCAGTCGCCACCCCACGAGGTACGAGTAGCACCTTTCGCGTCTGAAAACCAACAAAGTTATGGAAGCAGTTGGCCTATTAGCGGAGCTATTCAACGACGGCGGCGAGAAGTTGACCAGGTGCATGTTTCAACTCCTATGCAGAATACGGGCGGAAGAAGGCATGCCCGTCGACTAGAATTTGAGTGTGCTCTATCCAATTCACAAGAAAGTCGACCCTGCAAATCATGCCAACCGCCAGCGCAGGGAGAAAATTAACACTTACCATCTCTTTGTCGATTTTAAGGAGTTGTTCATATACCGCGACGTCGGAATTTGGTTAGCACGCGAGAATTACTCTTATCAACAAGTGGTACTTTGGACTCTCTCAACCTGGTATATATACATATATAGCGCAGAAGCACAGACAATGACATTAATCGATGAGGGGGCCCTTGGTGTATACGAGAAATAGATCTTGCGGAGATTTAAGGGCGAATACCGCAGACGATAAAAAGATGAGGAGCATAGGCTTTAGAATTAACCTTAGGATTACCAATACCCACCCGGGTGACCTTTCAGAATTTCATTTCTTGATTATCCAGCAAATTTTGCTCCAATCTAAAAATGCTTTCTGCTCACTGATCAAAATTACGAATTCTTTCAGAAAATTAAAAATTTAATTTTTTTTAAAACTCGAAATGTGTATTTTTATTGACTTTTTCATTTTATGAACGCCGTTTACCGATACCCACCCGGGTTACCACCGTATATTTCTCCATATGCATACATACATATGTACATACTTTTATTGTTTACTTATGTACCTTTATTTATGAATGTACATAGATATAAAACTTGTACAAACATATTTTTCTTTGCTGCATTCAAAGAACATTGAAAAGAAAAAATCAGTTCCTTATGCTGCGAAATGTTAAAGGGCCCGCATGGCAGTTTTCGCATTTCGTTTGGCTTACACTATGCTCTGCGCAAATAGGCTTTTTGCATTTTATGCAGATTTGGCGCGTGTTCCTGCTTTGTTTCATGGTACGACATTTGTAGCATTTACCTTTGACCTTTATTCGGCCAGTTGCATCTCTTTTCTGGACTTCATTTGGCTCAAATTCTTCATAGTCCGATAGGTTCCGAGACAGGTCTTCCTACAAAGATAAGGATTTAGGCAATTTCTTCAATAAAATTAAAAAATAAATACCTAAAATGCATTTTATTGCCGCTTTTATATGAAACCTCCCAGTAACACTATAATTTGTGGACCTCAACAATATTTGGGGATGGCAGAGCTGCTCACCTAAGTCCTCGAGGAAACGCCTTCTTTGAGTTGTGCTTACACCATCAGGTTGGTTTTCTCCATATATTATAAATGCAGCAAGGGCTGCTACATCTAGGATATTAAAAAATATTGCTAAAGGCCAGCGAAACGTTCCTCTTTTTGTGGAATATTGCGACAACATTCTGTCCATCGTGTCAACTCCGCCCTTTGTTTTATTGTAGAACATAATTATTTCGGGTTTATTTTGGCCCGGTAATAGCTCCATCCTTGTGCATGGTCGATAGTAAAACAACAGCTTTATTTTTGGCTGGTACATAGGAGCACATTGTAGCATTTTCACAAAATCCAAACAAACTGGAATGCTCCTCACGAGCTCGTGACGGCTTAAATTCGTTTGGGATATACGTTTTATTTTTTTTTACTGTACCCACCACAGACATTTTCCAACTCATGAGCTCCCTTGCTAATGAAAGCGAAGTAAAAAAATTATCCATTGTGACATTTCTCCCGGAGCCTTTGTATGGAGTAACCAAGTCCTTCACAACTTGCTCGCCTTGGTTTTTTCCCCGAACATTGCCTTCTTTGCCAGTATATAATTGTCCCCGGAGTGGATAGTAGCTATAAGAATCACAAGCCCACCAGATTTTGATTCCGTATTTAGCTGGCTTGGATGGCATGTATTGGGTGAACCTAGTTCGTCCCCTATATCCGAATAATTGTTCAACAACAGTAATGGATTCGTGCGGCCGGTAGTGAGTACCCAAATTTGAGTTTACCATTTCAAAAATGTCTCTTATGGCTGCAGCTTTGTCAGTTTCTTGACGAGATGCTCTAGTGGCGTGCCAGTCAAAGCGGACGAATCGCAAGATATCTGTAAACCTATTCCGAGACATTGTCGCGCGATATAGAGGGTAAGCATTTTTTTTCCAGAGTTCAGTTACTGGTTCCTTACTCGAAATATGGCAACCGCTGAGAAGCAATATTCCAACAAAAGCTAGCAGTTCATCGTCCGTAATTGGTTTCCATGATCGTGGGGGCTTTTCAGAGTTTACTTCGTTCCATTGAGCAAATACAAACTCAGCTTTTTTGTTGGAATACCTGCATATAAGGTCTCTTATTGGTGCACTAAAGATACATTTGAATGTGTCAACTTTTTAAAGATTTTTTGTCACGGGATTAGGTCCCATAAACGCATTATCTCGTATTATGTTATGAGCTGCTTGGCGATTAATTAGAGGAGGGTGCTTGGACCACTTCGTACCGTCTTTAGAAGAGAAAAAACGTTCATCATCAGAAAGAGCTGATATTTGTTCATTTGTGGTTTCCTCCTCATCGCTGTTTGTCTCGTCATTTATTTCTACTTCAAACGGTCCCACTTCCATATCTGAGTATGCATTTGATTCAATATGTACACTATCCTCCCTATCATCATTTTCAAGGATTGTATGTGCTTCATCCGGCTCAGAGTCAGCATCAACCAAATGACGATAATATGCTTCCCTATCTTCGTACGAAAGCCTATGATCAAAGAAAACAAAAATGTTCACTTACCTTGCAATAGATATATTCGCTTACCTTGCAACAGCTGCTGCAGAAAGATATTTAAATATAATTCCACTCATAATAAATATTTATAAATCACTTTCAAATGTACTATATTTTTATTAGCATATATAAACTCACTGAAAATAACGGCTTCGAGTAATTTTGCTCATTCGGCCACTTTGAATCACTTTCATAAATAATAAGGAAAATAAGGAGAGCGAAGTTAAGACAATAGCTGATTAAATCGCCGTGGCCTTATGAGTCGTTTCCATTGACCAACTTTAGCCTTAGCATAAACAATATCAAATTTTTCTGATAGGTTTCCTTTGGCGTTAAGTCCGCTAAATACCTTGAAATTTTTTTGTTTTTGTAGGCTTAAATTCTGCAATATAGTTTCGACTTACAGGAAAATAATATAAAATCCACTTCATTACTAATCGAAGCTTTCAGTATATAATGAAATTATATATTTCAGCGATTTCAAATCAAATAAATAGTCATAATAATAAAAAAAATTCCGCAATAATAAGCTATAGCACATAAGTATAGTCCGGAACACGAGCAAAAGTGTATGGGTCACCCGGGTGGGTATTGGTAAACTTCGTACAAATAATCTTTGGTAATCCTAAGGTTAATTAAAATACATCAGGTCAGCGCTAGTGGTGGCAGAATAAAAGGAAGGCATCCACTGCGATGAAAAGACCAGGTGGAGAAGGACTAATTATCCTTTGGCATTTCCAGTTGGCGTCAGTGGCCAAAGAAGAGAAACGTGGCATGCTTTATTAAACTCCAACGCCAAATAAGAAGAAGAAGATTGTGGTATTTTGAGTTTTCTAATACCAGTAATATGAAAATTTTCCAGCTTAAAATTATATTTGGCTTTCTAGACTATGTTCCTTTACCTTATTGGAGTTCATAAATGTATGGGATATGTCTAAAAATAATTGCCTAACTGTTGAAAACAGAAAAAGGAGATACATACATTGCGATGCAAATGGTGTATCACTTTAATTTTACCCACATCAAATATAAAGTTTTTATTCAAAATCCAAAGGTTCAATACGTAGTTCCAGCTCACTGAACCATTCACAATGAGTGTCAAAACATAAAGTAGCTATAGAAACAGCTACAAATAGTTTACAAAAAAAGAAGGTATTTTATTTAAGGTTTAAATAGAATTCGCGTTCGGTAAAGAAAAGCCAAGCCTTTTGACATTACAATCATAATTTATGCGAGTTACAAGTGCCACTTCATCTACAAAGACAGCCCGTCGATTTCATTGCACAGATAAAAGGCAAAATACAAATTGAATTCCCGAGAATATACATAAGTAATCACACAATAGTTAAGGGATAATGAAAGTGATATTTCTTGTAATGTAGGCGTACTTATGTCGCTGTGACATCGATAGCAATCGAACAAATCCTTTTATGAGTGGCATCGTGCAGTAGTACAGCGTCGCCACTCAAAGGATATTTCTTTTCTCATTCCCGCCATACTTATTTATGTACATAAAACATTTTGATCCTTACACAGCTTGGTTTTGATATCAAATGTTGCCTATGAGTAGACAATTGCTGAGATGTTATTGAGACATGCAGCGCTTTTATGGCGCATGCGCAACAAACGAATAAAAAAATCTGGTTGTAGAGCAGTGGCAGTATTGGAGGTACTATACACAAATATACAAATGGTCTTAAATTTTCACTTTTCTTAGCCTACAGGTTTATTATGGCAATTGCAGTAAGAGCAGCAGTAACTGCACCATTTTTACTACGCCTACTCGGAATTCGCTGCCTATAATAAGAAAGTGTTGTCATATAAAAAGTAGCATAGAGTTGACAGTTTTACATCCTTTTGCTGCCGTGAAAAATTTGTTGTTTGTTTACGAGCTCATTTGGAGGCTGGTAGATCGGTTGGCGGGGCGGTGTCACGCGCGCCCCGCGGAGGTTTTCTTCTTTTCACTTGATTTATGAATGTCAATAGGCGACTTACTTATGCAGAGCGGATCTTTTTCTCATTTTGCTATTTAGCTATTTATCGTTGTATTTTGTTGTGATATGAATCTACGCTACGTTTGATTGCTGTCTTAATCAGGTCATCCAGGGCGTTTTATTATGCATTCAGATTGTAATCGTTTAAGGTTTGTAATTCGTTGGTAATCAATGTCGTTGAGATTGTAAATACTCTTACTTTTTGTATGGTTGTTCGAAAAAATTTATATATTTATGTAGCTATGTATGTATGTACTTTAATGTCTCTCAAAATAAATTGTGGTTGTGCTATTTCTGTGAAAACTGATGTCAAAACGTGATACAATACATGTTTTTTTTAGTGTTACGTCATTTTTCTCTTTTAAGCTTAGTATCCGCTCTCAAGAAAAGCAAAAAACTCCATATAAAATGACGCGCAAGAAATGGCTAAGAAATTTTCTTGTGTCAAATTTGTTTAAGGCAGTACGCAGTTTTTAAGAAAAAAGCTACGCTTTCTACTAAGGGTTTCTAAAGTTTTTCGGGAAAAATAGGGTACAAGGCAACCCATGTTTGCAACAGAAATATATACCCGTTCCGTTACTTCTTGAGGAAAGAGTGAGGCAACAAGCTTTGAAATAGCACATTGAATTTTGATGAACTTCGGCGAGCCTAAGATATTGACCAAAGATTGTCATCTTTCACACACATATTGTTTAATTAACCATATTTTTGCTATTACCAATCCAAATTTGAGAAAAGCTGATTTTTGGCCCACCCTACCGTGAAATATGAGATGTCAAAATTCCTTGGTGACAAATACGAAATAATGGAATTTTTTTAACGTTTTCTTAAGAGCTGGAAACTAAGCTTAAATATTGTTTTAAAGAAAATAATTTTTTCTGTTTGTATGTCCCTGGGCTTTTTTTCCAATTTCAATACGCTTGTCCTTAAAATTTTTTCTTGTGTGCATATACATAGCAAACATGGCTGAGTTTTACTGCTGTAGGATAGCGATTACCCTTTGGGACTTACGCAGCTACATAGTTTAACTTTGGGCAATGAAGTTATACCGAGAATACAAACATAAGAGATTAAACATGCGTCTAGCAATTTCACATCGGAGATCAATCGTATTAAATTGACGGTTCAAGTTTTTCAATATCTCATTCCATTTCTTCTTTTAAAACCTCATCACAGTGAGGTAGAAAGCAAAATACGTACAGTTGCCACAAAGAAGTCCTTGCACTAATAAAATAACTGCTAAACGCCTTTGACTAGTCTGTGGTTATCCAACCCCCTTAGGGAGTCCAGGCAACGAAATTAGTACTACTACCTCAAACTACTCACGAAATTATCGTACCGCTCGTCGTCTGACCACATCGCTGATCGAGGAGGATCAGGTCTTAAGAGAGAGAGTAGAAATTCATAAAAATGCGACAGGAAATTCGGTGAAAAGACGCAGTTCGCTAAGCATCAACGAACGCAGGATAAGAAGATTATACTTAGGCGAAATACAGGAAAGCAATGACAATGGCAGGATCTTTAATAAAGTGGATCTTTACCGAATTAGAGAAAGTAGCGCAACAAATTTAGCTAGACAATCCAGATCAGCTCCATCGTGAACTGAACCTGGTCGGTAGAAAAAAACGCTGTTAAAAAAAAACTGTTTCTATAATTTTAATGCGACGTAAATTTGTAGGTACTTTTCCTTTGTGTGACAACACTAAAACGTACTCCACAAATAAGGAAGAAAGGAACAGCCAGCCACTGAAGCGTCTTTTTATCTAATGAAACTATATTGAAAACCCAATCCGAAAAGCCCCTCAAACCTGCTTGTTGAAGCTTCGAACTTCTCCGAAGGTTTTATTGCCACTAGGGCTTTGAAAGAATGCTTTGGTAGGCGTGTGTAACCTTCTTCTTAAGTGGCATGAAAGATGTCGCACATTTTCTCCTTTCATTATTTTCTGGCGACTACGAAAATGGTCCCGTATCTAAGCCAATGAGTCTGTAATCCGTAAAAGCACTTGTACTCTTTAACCTTTATATCGGCAATGGACGCTTCTTATTATGAGATGTCCTGCTAATCCTGGCGCTTTCACGGGTCTAACGATTTTTACAGCGTTCATTGGTTATTTAAGTTGTGTAATTTTTATATACTGTTTAAATAGGGACATTGATATTTCTACCCTGACTTTTTTTGAAAGAATGTGGATGGTATTAATTAGCTTTCCTTTCATATTCCTCGGCTTTGCAGTTAACCCCAATATCCCGGGGGCCATGCAGCCAAATGTGTCCAATTCTATAAAGCTGGGACATCTCATTCAGAACTCCATATAGGTGTTTGATCAAGCTTCTGTCTGTTTTCTTGGACATACAAAGGGGAATTTTAAAAGATGCCTCTAGAGCCAGTTAAGGTGAGTAAAATTCTCCGATTGATTCTTCGAATTTGGAACCATCTATATTAAACTTTATGACATCAGGCATATGCGAAGTGATTTATGGTATACAAATAGGATAGTCGGCAATCTGTACCGACTAGTAAAAAGAACTAACTCAGTCATAGCACGGTTTACCTCCAAAACGGAGTTTCTCGACCAGGGATCAAGTGAAGCGAGAGGTCTCCATGTCTCTACTAATACAAATGATCACGAATAGCTAAATCTGCCAGCATAAGGCCTAGATAAAGGGCAAAGGATTATCTCCGGGGAAGCATTAAATAAAATCAACCAGATTTAAAAATATTGATTGATTGATATTACATGATAGGGGAAAAATTCACCCTGGTCACTTTTTTCCTACCTGAAAGTACATTTGCACTACAAATCCCTTACATACTTTCATTAATTCAACCATACAATTGCTATCTATTAACACCATTAACCCTTTGACTCTCACGTTTGCATTCACGTGCACGTCCACGTCCACGTCCAAACGTTTAATGCCACGCGCCACACAGTTAGTCAGCTAATCGAGCAGGCGACCAATGAACACACTCGCATTCTGGTCAGCTGCTAGAATATCCGCTGTTTCAACCTACGAACCTCCGCTAAACGCACTTATGCAGCTTGCATTCCCACCAGCCGCAGCGTTCGCCACAGAAGCGGCAACACGCAACACGCAACACATTTCACTGCTACAACTGTAAATGAAAAGCCTTTCACCGAAAACCCTTCCACCTCCGAATACATATATACAGAAAAAGAAGTCGCTGAAGAATCAGGACAAGCCAGCCGTGCGAGGGGCTAGAAGTGTCGAGTTGCAAGTGTTTTTCTGTTTGTCTCGAAACGAAACACCGGGCCTTTTTTTCGAATGTCTCTTTTGGCCTGCAGCGCTACGGCGCATGCGCAACCAACAACTAATACATATTGTTGATACGCGCCTTTAATAATCCTTAAAGAAAACCTTAAGACGCAACAAAATGTAGCCAATGCTGAAAAAAATAACATAGCAGTTATAATACTGCAGGGTCACACAAAGGATGGCAATAAAAAAATGTTTACGTTTTTTTTTTTTTTGTTTTAAGTCCAGGTTCCG
The DNA here is from genome assembly GCF_013731165.1 of Rhagoletis pomonella. Lineage (NCBI taxonomy): Eukaryota > Metazoa > Arthropoda > Insecta > Diptera > Tephritidae > Rhagoletis > Rhagoletis pomonella. The sequence goes on from NW_023458556.1 coordinate 28,920,354, forward strand.
TTCATTCAGTTGCGCAAACAAATTTTTCGTTTTTATATGCGCTTGCTTGGCTGATCATGTGTGCACGTGTGAAAGAGCCCGCGATGTTGTTGTTGGTGGCAGGGGTGCACACCTTGGCTGCTCCTTTGCTTCATTGTTATTATTTATTTCATATGTATTTAATTTCTTTCTCTTTTCTTGATTTTTGTATTTTGATGCATTTATGCTGCAGCTGCTGATCTGCCGCTAACGCCAACAAACCAACCATCTTAGAGCGGCGCACAGTGTTGCGATGGATTTGTTGATAAGCCAGCGTTGGTTACACAATTGTTATGAAGTAGGACATTGAAGGACACTAATTTAAGTGCTTAAAAAAGAAGAATAGGTTCTAAAATGAAGAAGTTATAGGCTCTAAAATGTGTGTAAATATTAGATGCACACAAATTCCAAAACATTCCCAATAAAAAATAACTAGAAGACCCGGCGAACCTTGTCCCGCCCTAAATTATTATTATTTTTTTATTGAAACATTTTATATGCTAACATTATGGTTATTATATGCTAAAATTATGGTTTGGTGGTCGGATGGCATACTTCCAAGGCAGTCTTAAATAACCCAACGAAAATGTAATGTCCGCGAAGAAGTTCCGCCAATGATCTGGCGTTTCAGATCACGGTTAATGGTACAGCGAAATAAATTTGAAGAATTTTTTCATCTTCACTACTTGGTGGCAAAAATGATCAAGCAGTTCGACAAACTCAGTGGTGCATCAGGTCGAAGTAATCGGACATTCACGACACTTTCTCTCACTGGACGTTTTTTAGTAATAACTCGACTCCAGCGCCACCTGGCGGCTCCATTTTGTATAAGTATTGCCCTTACTATTACCAATACAAATCCCGAATATGAGCCAAATCGCATCATGTATACGAATTTTTAGTAACAACTCGACTCCTGAGCCACTTGGCGGGTCAAATTGTGTACTGAAACTATCCAGAAGCCCCCTCAAACACATACAACGCCCTATTTTCTATTAGTCCCACTTCTCTCCATGAGTATGCCATTGCTTTCAAATTCTGTAGTAGGTGTGCTAAATTTCAAAAAAATCGGTACAGCCGTTCTCGAGCTTTGAGAACAGAAAAAAACGGCTTTCAAAATATATATGCAAGGATTTTCATTTCTACATATCGTCGGTGATACTGCAAAACGTTTTATGACATTTACTACCTCTGGTGGTTAATTGATCTGTTATCTGTATCTGATCGCTTCTGGCAATCGTTCATTTTCATCTGCCATCACTGTACCTGTAGGTAGCTGCCACTTAAGAACATTCTTCTTTAGAAGTCAGATTTGCTGCTGATTTGCGTGACTTCGAAAAGAGATGTAAATACATAGCTACTATGTTGATAGCCAAGCGACATTCAGGGTCTTGGTCTGTTTACAGTTCGCTCAAAGCTAGACTGTGGAAACGGGGAGGGCCTAAGTAAAAAAAAAAATTTTAAATCAAAATATAATGAAACCGGCTGTAAGTAGCTACACGGTTTTTCATACTTGTAAGTTTTCATCAATTATCATTAAATACACTTCTGTCCACCGACGTATTCCGCGGGGTCCTTTTTATGTATTAAGTAATTCGATATTCGATATTAAGTATCATTTTAGCAGTCACTTTTGTTTATGACCTAAGGAATACATACATATTCACATACTTACATACATACATAAAAATATATACCAGTTATTTTAAGTGGCAATTAGATTACGCAATTTCCTATCATAAATAATAAAAATCTTTCTCCACATTAGGTATAAACATGAAAATTGAAAGCCAAACAAGTTGGATTCGCATGAATCAATATATTCATATCTACGAGTATGTCTGTATGCCTGTAATTTTATGCCCATGTAAATGATTGAATGGCGAGAGTGGAGAAAAATGTCCTACGGCATACTACATTCACTCATACATAACAAAAAAATTTATGTATAATCGACCAACAGGGAAGCGTTTTTACCGCTTTGTCCAGACGAAATAATCAACCGGAAATCGCGAAAATAAATTCGCTTTCCGGTGCAAAATGATTGCTGCTGCTGCTATATCGCAGCATTACAACATAGCTATTGTTAAGTGCTAATTGTTGTTGTTGTACACATGCATACATACATACGTACATACATTGTATACATATAAACATATGAACATATGTACATATATGCTGCTGTTGTACAGCAAGTGAAACACCGATCGACATTGCATCAAGATTAAAGTTGCAATAAAATTTACACTTGTAGAAAGAAGCACACACACATAATTATGTACATATATATATATGGTTACCCAGTGGGAAAATGTAATGTATGGCAATCGGAAAAGATAATCGTTAAAACAGCCGTTTTCATATTCGAAAAGCATTCATGTATGCGATTTAATGTGAATTTTTTGGGACTTTTTGGATACATTAGAATGCTGATTTCAAAGAAAGTAATTGAATCTAAAACTCTTAAGAAATGCATTACTACTTTTTCCCACCGGGTTGCTATAGTTGCTATATGTAAACTCATGCATTACCGCATAGTCGTATGCAGCTTCTTGTTGTTGGGCGTTGTTCTGTATGTTAAATACGCTGACAGACGGACATAAATACGCGCGCGAACAATGAACGATGCGGACAGTGCCGCCTGAAAGACTGCCAGCGGATGGACAGACAGACAGACAGATGAATGAATGGATGTACCGATGGATGAGCGGGCGGTCGTGCGGGAGTACGGGGCATTCAAAAGCTTACAACAACACCAAGCATACATATACATATATCTCGCCGCTACTACTTTGCTTTTTTATTGAAATGCATTTTATCCCACATCAACCAGGGAACATTGAAATCCAATAAAACAACAAGACCAACAACAAAAGCAACGCCAACAACTACAACAATTCAGAGGAAACTCTTAATATTGATGTCGAAGTGAAATGCATTCGCTTCCCGTTAACATCAATCTTAGGGTTTTAAGTGAAGCTCTGCTCTGGCGTGTGGGGGAAATGCTAGGACGAACGAAGTGGGAACGGGAAAGTGCACTGCCGAGTGGTGGAAATAATTTAAGTGATATGTCGTGGAGAGCTGAGGATTATGGTGTTAGCATATACATATATAAATGGAAGCGGTGTTGTGCTGTTTTGTAAGCTAGCTGTTGTAAGTGTAGAGTAGTGCATAGTGATCGTCAGACTACTCGCCTCTTTGACGCTTGTTGAGCTATCAAGCCTGCTGTATATAGCGAGAGTTTGTTCAGAAAAGTACGCATCTTCGCTTGGCGCGTAATTCCTCCTATACGCCAAATGCAATACCACGTATAAGGTTGTGCGAAAATTTCACTAAATATAAAAAAATTTATTTTCTTCAAAACTTTTGAATGGATTTCTGACTTACTTACTTACTTACCAAAATGATAACTTACCAAATATGATATGAATAATTATAGTAATTCGCCATTAAAATTATGGAGTAGGCTATTGGGAAGGTGTAACTAAAATTAATTTTTCCTATGCCACCTGATATGTGGTATTACATTTGGCGAGCTTATCTTACAATTTTTGGTGCGCGACCTGATGTTATAGAACAAATGTTGGGAACTATACGTTTACGCCGTCTCCGATTGGCTAATGGTTTTCTATGGCAGAAATACACTCAGACGTTTTCCATTGCCTGCCGAGGGGTGACAGCTTTTAGAAAAAACATTTTTTTTCTGTTGTTCTTATAACAATACATTCACACTTTTTTACTAATACATATATTCACACTTCTTTCGATGTCTTCGTCAGTATCTTTGGCGTTCTGAAGAGAGTTTATTGTCTTGATGCCTACTTTACCGAAACAATTTGGCAACTAATCCATATTTTTATTTGTCTTGGTTGTGTAAATGCAAGGTTATACAACTGTCAGCATTGTTGGACTTATTTGCCGAAAGAGTTAATAGTTGGCTAATGGTCCTGGGTTCCGTCTGGCACTCTCTATGCAAATACTTAACTCAACTATCAGTCCCATCCTCGGGCGGAATGTACGAAAAGTACCCATTCTGACGGTGCCATTACGACATCAAAAGAGTGAAAAAGTGATGTGTTCAGCAACTAATTTTGGGCAGGGTTGGTGGCAGGTAAACCAGCTTTAATGTAAAACGAAAAGGTTTGAGTTACTTAGTTCATTTTAGAAAAAAATATGTTCGCAGTCGTAAGAAAAAATACCAAGTTCGATACTTATTTTCTTTTTTTACAAAAATATTAAAAAAAAAATATTTTAATAAAGAAACATACATATTTTCTGCTTTCATATTTTCATTTTGTAGATATTATCTGCGGCTTGACAGATTAATTATTAAATTGAAATTTTCTGGCCCAATTGTTTAGCAAGCGACTATTTTGTACACATAGCTATATGTATACATATATTCATACGTACAAACGTATACAGGTATTAAGGCATAGCCACGTAACACAGCCGAGACTACTCACCTCGATCGGCGTAAAGGAAAAATGATAAAGTGCAAGCCAAACAATAAGTCCTGAAGGCAAAAATTATATTTCATTGCTAAAATGTATGGAAGAAAAATTGAAATGCAGTCACTTCCATTAATATGTGTAAAATCATATCCTTCTTTTGTTGGTGTTGTTTTTTATTTGGCTTAGTTAAAAACCAAACATCGTTGGTGCTAAGTTATTTCAGTCAAAATATAACCTTTGGCTTCTATTTAAAAAACACCGTCCTATACATCTTCCATTCGGACTGCCATTTGAACGATGAAAAAGGTTTGCTAGGCTAGATCACCAGAAGGTCTTTCGGTGTGCCTCTAGTAGTAGGAGTATGCCTTGCTACACCAATTTTCCGCATGTCGTCATGGTAAAGTCAAGTTCGCGGATCTCAACAATGGGTAAATGTGAGAGGTCGGGTGACGACTATCTGTATTGTGACTCTCAGCCCATGTCCATCAGGTTTCGGTTTTAGCAGCTCCCAATATTGGAGGAAGGCCTCGGTGCCACTCTATGCAGCCAAAATAATGCTTGGCAAGTAGATGAGGAAGGAAGCCAAAGATTGTACGCAGAATATGCAAGCCTGTAGTCCGACTCGTACTTTTGAAACGACCGCTGGTATGGCAGCCAGCTCTAACTGAGGTCCCAAAGACATCCTGCCCAACAGGGGTTCTGAGAATTCTGGACGATTTACTACCTATATTTTTATCGAAAATTTAGCTGCTATAGCACAATTAGTTTACCGGCCTAAGGCTACTGGGAAGGATGGCCATACGGGCAAAGTAGCGTCCTAAATAGAATCCCATCTTAAGTAAAAGCGCTTCATAACGACTATATGATACCAAATACCTGGACCAACCACAAACCCTGCAACAATGTCCACACATACGGGATTTGGAGAGAGACCCAGTGCTTAGAGGGAATGGCTATTTTTACGAACGAATAAAAGGTAGAATGCGGATCAAGTGCTGAGATTTTCATTGAGTAACTTAATGTGATTTTATGTCTACCGGACCACGCTAGAGTTCTAAATGCAGAAATTTTTGCCATTAAGGAGGCGGTACATTAAATCAAACAGCAAAGCAGCAATTCGGATTCTAACGGAATGATAATAACCAAACTTTTTTGCAAGGAAAATTTTTGAATTAAATGTGGCGGAGCTCTTGCTGGGCTACATCTAAGCATTTAAATAACGAACTAACTACTAACTAATAGTGAGGCGGAAATCCAAACACTTTCCTTGTCCTCTGTTAAGTCGCATCTTATAGAGGACTGTAGAAGAGAGTTGACCTCAATTTCTCTCTAATAAATTTAAAATTGCCCTAATAAGTGCTCCATGCCAAAGAGACATATCGACGGTACTTTGGCAAACCTCGTATCTCAAAACACTCTCAAACAACACTCTCTAACAAAAAACTCTCTCTTAATAGCAGGAAATCATTTTTAATAACTTTCTTAGTTAATTAAGAATAATATATAATGAATCGTAGTATTTTAAGGTCTATTTTGAATTAATTTTACCAGATACGAAGTAGTAGTGACTTCTGCAAAAGCTAAGCATAACAAATATAATCTGAAAAGTATATTTTTCATCGTCTATATTTTTCCCATTCTATCATTCAATTAGTCGCACATGATCTTCAAAAGTGACACAACTCAAAATGACACGTTCGTCAAAAAATAGGCAAGGAAGACTTTACCTTAGGTTTTTTCAACAAATTATAACAAACATTTGCTCCAGCTTTTGCTGAAAGGTAAATGAAAGCGGTATGCATTTGTAGTGCATTATTTCAAAAATGTAAAATTTTGATTCCTTAAGCAACTGTGGAGCATTTTAATTTATTGTAATCATTGTTGTATTACAGAGCCGCAAGGAATCTATTTATTTTTAAATGCAGGTGTAAAGAAACCAAAAGTACAATGTTTTTTTTTCAAACAAGTTACTGTTTGAATTTTTCATGGTAAACATGTAAACAAATTTGTATATCTGGCTCTAGCTGAATGTGCAGAGATGCAGATATAGATTTTTAATTTTTTTTTCTGTTTTTAGTTTTTCTCAATTTCGAAAAAGCATCTGTGAAGTGCAGAACCAAATCAAGCGACGTAGAAAATTGATTAAAGTTTAAAATTTTAAGACATACATATTTACAGAACGGCAGAAAACTTGCTGTTATTTGTCAACTTTCAGAACGTTCGGGTTCAAATCTAGTCATAGGCAACATGTTAAAAGAATAAGAAAATTTGATTTTCATACTATGAAGGGGCATCTGTGAAGTGCAGAACATAGATTCAAATGAAAAAATTTGTTTAATGTAAACAAAAGTGTGGTTAATATCACGAAATCATTGTTCAAAATATCAACAATGGTATTGTTAATATTAAACAAAAATCACTTTGATTGCTTTTCAAGTATGAATTTGGTAATATTAACCAATTTTTGATTGATTTTCTTCTCAGTGTGCATACCAACTGAAATATAACATAAAATCTGCTCTTTATTTAATTTGAAATATTCTCTGTAATAGCAAATTAGTTGCACACCGCGTGACACACAGAGAATCCTTATTTGCGAACATTTTTTTATTTTTAATCTTATATGCCATGCAGCGAGTGCCCCTGCCACACTTGTTAAGAATCATAGTGTGCGGCGCGTTAAGGTGCCTGTTGTTGCGGTGCTCTCGCTACACAGCCGTATCAAGTTTCCCGCTTAAGTCTTTCGTTTGCCCACACACATATGTATGTATGTACAGAAGTGCTTATGAAGGCAATATTATTTACATACTTGTGCCTTGTAAATTAAGTTGTAAGCACTTAAGCGGGTAAAGTTAGCAGTCACAGATAAATCGCACATAATTTACGTAAACAAATTGTGGCGACATAATTGCTATGCAACCTAAGTAAATATACATATATATAAATGTACTGTTGGGGCAAAACAATAAATTGGCGCTGCTTAGTGGGATTATATGACAACAATTTAGCACGACTGTTGTAATACTATTCATTGAATATATCGTAAAATGCTTCGGTGAAGCTTTTTATTATACTCGAATGTATGTATGTATGTATATATGAATAGCAAGCGCCTTTGTATCGAGCGCACGTGTGGCACTACAGAAAACGGTAGCAAATGCCGTTTAAAATTGTTTTCTTCGCAAAAATGTTACTACAGCATTGTAAATCACTTAAATGGTCATTAATAATTTTGTGCCTGCAGGACTTATTTATTTTAATTTATATGTTAGTATTTGTGTTTGCAAGTAGTGTTTGCACTTGTGCTATGTAGCAAGCATTCATTTGGTATACCTGCGGCGCTTGAACGTTAATCATGCGCTAAATAATGCGCGCACGCTCAACTTGCAACACTAAGAGCATTTTAAGCGCCACTAAAATTGCACTGGAAGAGAAACTTTGCTGCACGTTGCTGGTTGCAGGTAACAGGGTGGTAATTAACGACAGGAAGTCGCCCTTTTAATTGCAAGCGTGCGAGCATGCGCACAACTGTTAACAGTCATCAATGGTTGCGGGCAAGTTCATCGGGCTTTGAAATGGATTTAGCTAAATAAATAAGTAAGTAAAAAATTATGCCACCACAGCAATAGGCGGCATAAATTTCGAGTGGGCTGATATAAAATTCTAAGTGTATACGTTTTTTCAGGCTGCAGTGGAATACATTTTATCAAAACTGGGAACTAATTCTTGGCTTATAAAATACTGAAGTGAAATCATTTTTCGTCGCTGCACATACAATTTTGTTTTTATTTGTGAATGTAAATATTAACTACTATAATTTCCAAAAAAGTTAGTATTAGGTTAAAAACTCAATGACTTCTTCATTGAAAGCGAATTAAACACCGGAAATCAAGAGGTGAACACGCTGAAAAGGAGACGCCTTCTAAAGCGAATTTTACAGATTTGTAGCCATAATGGTTATACTGAATAAGCAATGTTTCCACTTTTCGGGCTCATCGGCTCATTTCGAGGAAAGCTTGTTAAACAATTTTTGCGATTCGATTGCTACCTTCAAGGAAAGGCTAACTAACTATTTATTTAATTATTGTAAAAATGTTATATGTATATTGTTGAAATATTTGCTTAGATCGATCAGCAGGTGTGAAGAGTTAACTGGAATAGAGGCATGAATAATCGAGTGGCCAGTGGTTTCTCTAGGAGTGTGATACGT
>NW_023458556.1:28929135-28941294 GCF_013731165.1 Rhagoletis pomonella
ACGTATCACACTCCTAGAGAAACCACTGGCCACTCGATTATTCATGCGTCTATTCCAGTTAACTCTTCACCCCTGCTGATCGATCTAAGCAAATATTTTAACAATATATAACATTTTTACAATAATTAAATATATAGTTAGTTAGCTTTTCCTTGAAGGTAACAATCTAATCGCAAAAATTGTTTAACAAGCTTTCCTCGAAATGAGCCGATGAGCCCGAAAAGTGGAAACATTGCTTATTCAGTATAACCATTATGGCTACAAATTTGTAAAATTCGCGTTGGAAGCCATCTCCTTTCAGCGTGTTCACCTCTTGATTTCCGGTGTTTAATTCGCTTTCAATGAAAAAGTCATTGAGTTTTTAACCTAATACTAACTTTTTTGGAAATTATAGTAGTTAATATTTACATTCACAAATAAAAACAAAAATGTATGTATATGCAGCGACGAAAAATGATTTCACTTCAGTATTTTATAAGCGAAGAATTAGTTCCCAGCTCTGATAAAATGTATACCACTGCAGCCTTAAAAAACGTATACACTTAGAATTTTATATCAGCCCACTTGAAATTTATGCCGCCTCTTGCTGTGGTGGCATAATTTTTTACTTACTTGTATTTAGCTAAATCCGTTTCAAAGCCCGATGAACGTGCGCGCAACCATTGATGACTCTTAACAGTTGTGCGCATGCTCGCACGCTTGCAATTAAAAGGGCGACTTCCTGTCGTTAATTACCACCCTGTTACCAGCAACCAGCAACATGCAGCAAAGTTTCTCATCCAGTGCAATTTTAGTGGCGCTTAAAATGCTCTTAGTGTTGCAAGTTGAGCGTGCGCGCATTATTTAGCGCATGATTAACGTTCAAACGCCGCAGGGATACCAAATGAATGCTTGCTACATAGCACAAGTGCAAACACTACTTGCAAACACAAATACTAACATATAAATTAAAATAAATAAGTCCTGCAGGCACAAAATTATTAATGACCATTTAAGTGATTTACAATGCTGTAGTAACATTTTTGCGAAGAAAACAATTTTAAACGGCATTTGCTACCGTTTTCTGTAGTGCCACACGTGCGCTCGATACAAAGGCGCTTGCTATTCATATATACATACATACATTCGAGTGTAATAAAAAGCTTTACCGAAGCATTTTACATTATATTCAATGAATGGTATTACAACATTCGTGCTAAATTGTTGTCATATAATCCCACTAAGCAGCGCCAATTTATTGTTTTGCCCCAACAGTACATTTATATATATATATATATATTTACTTAGGTTGCATAGCAATTATGTCGCCACAATTTGTTTACGTAAATTATGTGCGATTTATCTGTGACTGCTAACTTTACCCGCTTAAGTGCTTACAACTTAATTTACAAGGTATAAGTATGTAAATAATATTGCCTTCATAAGCACTCCTGCATACATACATATGTGTGTGGGCAAACGAAAGACTTAAGCGGGAAACTTGATACGGCTGTGTAGCGAGAGTACCGCAACAACAGGCGCTTTAACGCGCCGCACACTATGATTCTTAATAAGTGTGGCAGGGGCACTCGCTGCATGGGATATAAGATTGAAAATAAAAAAAATGTTCGCAAATAAGGATTCTCTGTGTGTCACGCGGTGTGCAACTGATTTGCTATTAAAGACAATATTTCAAATTAAATAAAGAGAACATTTTATGTTATATTTCAGTTGGTATGTACACTGAGCATAAAATCAATCAAAAATAGGTTAATATTACCAAATTCATACTTGAGAAGCAATCAAAGTGATTTTTGTTTAATATTAACAATACCATTGTTGATATTTTGAACAATGGTTTGGTGATATTAACCACACTTTTGTTTACATTAAACAAATTTTTTCATTTGAATCTATGTTCTGCACTTCACAGATGCTTTGTCATAGTACGGAGAGTCAAAATAAAATTTTCTTATTCTTTTAACATGTTGCCTCTGACTAGATTTGAACCCGAACCTTTTGAAAGTTTGAACAGCAAGTTTGTCTGCCATTCTGAAAATATGTATGTCTTCAAATGTTAAACTTGAATCAATTTTCTTCGCCGCTTGATTTGGTTCTTTACTTCACAGATGCTTTTTCGTAATTAAGAAAAACTAAAAACAGAAAAAAATTAAAAATCTATATCTGCATCTCTGCACATTCAGCAAGAACCAGATATACAAATTGGTTAACATGTTTACCATGAAAAAATCAAACAGTAACTTGTTTGAAAAAAAAAAACATTGTACTTTTGGTTTCTTTACACCTGCATTTAAAAATAAATAGATTCCTCAGTTTGACTAAGCCTTATCTGTAATACAACAGCACGATTACAATAAATTAAAAAGCCTAACAGTTGCTCAAATATCCAAATTATTAAAATAAACTTTTAAGAAAATTAATCAAATTTCCAAACTCTGACCCATTCCGCACTTCGCATACGAAATTCAAAAGTGACACAACTCGAAATTTCTCATTTTTGAGGTAATGCACCAATAATGTGCGCAGAGCTTTTATTTACTTTTCAGCAAAAGCTTGAGCAATTTTTTGTTATAATTTGTTGAAAAAACCTAAGGTAAAATATTCCTTGCACATATGATTATTATGTGCTAAGAAATAGTTGTTCGCATTTTCTGACGAACGTGTAATTATGAGTTGTGTCACTTTTGAACATCGTGTGCGACAAATTGAATGATAGAACGGAAAAAATATAGAAGATGAAAAATATACTTTTCATATTCTATTTTTCGCTTATTAAATATTATTAGCGCTATAGTCGCCTAAGCGACTTTGCTGAGTCCAATAAAGCACGGTCTCTGTGGCTTTCAATATTAGGGCAGGGTTTGTGGTTGGTCCAGGTATTTGGTACTATGTAGTCGTTATGAAACGCTTTTACTTCAGATGGGATTCTATTTAGGACGCCACTTTCCCCGTATGGCCATCCTTCCCAGTAGCCTTAGCCCGGTAAACTAATTGTGCTGATAGCAGCTGAATTTTCGATAAAAAGACAGGTAGTCGTCCAGAATTCTCAGAACCTCTGTTGAGCAGGATGTCTTTGGGACCTCAATTAGAGCTGGCTGCCATACCAGCGGCCATTTAAAAAGTGCGGGTCGAACTATACAATCTTTGGCTTCATTCCTCATCTACTTGCCAAGCATTATTTTGGCTGCATAGAGTGGCACCGAGGCCTTCCTCCAATCTTGGGTGCTGCTCAAACAGACACCAGATTGACATCGGATGAGAGTCACAGTACAGATAGTCGTCACCCGACCTCTCACATTTACCCATTGTTGAGATCCGCGAAGTTTACTTTACCATGAAAACATGCGGAAAATGGGGTATAGCAAGGCATGCTCCTACTACTAGAGGCACACCGAAAGACCTTCTGGTGATCTAGCCTAGCAAACCTTTTTCATCGTTCAAATGGCAGTCCGAATGGAAGATGTATAGGACGGTGTTTTTTAAACAGAAGCCAAAGGTTATATTTTGACTGAAATAACTTAGCACCAACGATGTTTGGTTTTTAACTAAGCCAAATAAAAAACCACACCAACAAAAGAAGGATATGATTTTACACATATTAATGGAAGTGACTGCATTTCAATTTTTCTTCCATGCATTTTAGCAATGAAATATAATTTTTGCCTTCAGGACTTATTGTTTGGCTTGCACTTTATCATTTTTTCTTTACGCCAATGGAGGTGAGTAGTCTCGGCTGTGTTACGTGGCTATGCCTTAATACCTGTATACGTTTGAACGTGTATTTCCATATGTACATATGTCCATATGTACCAGAGCTGTGTAATGATTGAATCAATTGAGTGTGCATTCTCATTTTTTTCGTTTCAAAATTGTGATTGTTTGATTTAAAAAATTTAACAACCACTCTTGAGATTGGTTACAAATTGTAAACACAAAATATGTAGTGTGTTATGGAATGGTTGACACCCATTCACATAGAGAATGTGAATGCAAAAAAAAAAAAACTCAATCATGTATGATTGGACGTTTATGGGAATGCAATCTGTCATTATCATTCAGTACTAATACTATTTGTTGTATCAGGGTTGAAATTTTTGTACTCAAAATGTGAAACCAGAAGATTGCCATCTCCCTTAAAATAAGTAAACAAATAAATATTTGGTGCTAAAATATTTTTCTAAGTGTTTGGCCGAACTTCTGCTCAAACTTGAGGCATGAGTTCTGATTTTATAAGAAGAGTTTTCAAGGCAGAAATATACTCGAAGGTTTGCCATTGCATGCCGAAGGACGACTGCTATTTTGGGCTATGATCTGACCAGGTATTTAACCATGGTCCTATGGAGTGGAAGTACGCACATGTAATCACTCTGCTACGGCGGCCGCCGTAAGCACATGCTATACATATCGTCGTTTAAAGTACAAAATCGCGTATCAAGAAAATGCAAAACCGCGTAATTGCATAAATTATTTTCTAGAGAGTAAAGTCACCCATATTTCAAAATGGTTATCTTTTTTATAAAGCAAACGTATTCTGGCTAGTATATTTCAGGACGAATGGATAAGAATTGAGCCAAGAGTTTTTGTGAGCAAATCCAATTTTTGGCAGCCAATGTCACTCACACGGTTTTGAAGAATGACGATACGCGGTTTTGTACTTTAAACGACGATATATATGTACACATATTAGATTATTTATTCTCAAAATGCATGAAAACTATAGTATGCTTGCAAACAATTAATAACATTTTGTGATAAACAGTTTTACAAATGTATTTGCACTTCAAATTTGTATTTTAATAAAGTATTAATTAAATAAATTATTATTGTAAATTATTATTTTAATAAATAGATAGAAAGATATTTATACTTGGCAACTCTTGGACTTTTCTTCATTTGTAACAAATGACAGACGTAAACAAAATAAAAAAATAATTGTATTTTTACAAATTTAAAGCAAACGGGCGTTCTTTACAAAAAAATTTAGTTATGGATCGAATTGCGCATATTTTTTTTACAATATCAAGTGCGCACAAGAAGTGTTAAACCACTAAATAGCTTAAAAAACGCTTTCAAAAATTCGAAACGAGAGTGAAGTGCAGTGTTCAATTGTGATCGAAATTGCAGGCAAAATGTGTGCGTGTGTAAATAATGTTTTACTTATTTGAAGAAATGTTGCCCGTTGTTATTAAAAATAAGGAAACCAAGACCCCCGCTTTCCACTGGTGGTTACATAATACTTGAATAGCTCCTTAATTAACATGTGTTTGTTTTGAGCACGCACGGCCAGTTAAACAGGCATGTCTGAATCGATTACCTTCATCATTCTTAGCAATTTGATGTGCATTTTTATTGTTATGTGTTGCAAACAGACATTTTAGGAACTAAATAGGTTCTAAAATCTCTGTACACAAGCGCACTTATTTTTAACAGTTTCCAGTTTATGTAATACTAATCAAAACAGCTTTTATTTATTTTATGTATTATGTGATTTCTGGAAGCGTCGAATACAAAAAAGGGCTGTGACTGGGTTTATGTAATTTGAATTTCTATTGATGATTACTAATAATAATAGAAAGGCGCTTACATATCGACACAACTAAAAATTTCATATATTTCAGTAGAGCCAATTAAAGATTTTTTGTTTCGTAATTTAGCAATAATATGTCTTGGAACGTAATTATTCCGGATTATATGCAGTCATACTGTAAGTTTTCAAATTATGTATTTTTCTAAACCTGAAATTTTGAATTGTGCCGTTATTGCAGAGGACCACCGACATATGTTAGGGCTACTCCTCCGATTGTGGCATGCGCCTTGGCGTTGTCGCACAAAGGGGAGGGACCTACAGTTTTACGCCGACTCCTGCCGGGGGACGACCACTATTACAAAAAACATTTTCTTTTTTTTTGGCCGGAACTGGGCTCGGACGCTCACCCTGCGGAATGGTAGTGCGCACTTCTAACCACTACACCACAGCGATCGCTTAATTAATTTTAATCATTAATCGCGATTAACCATTTATTCGTTAATTTTTAGTCATTCATTGACTAACATTTTGTCGACAATACTCGCATAAGATAGTCCCAAATTTTCACAAAAGAGAAAAGTGATTTTGTTCAAAACTTTTGAATGACGTGTTGACTGAACTTACTAATTCGGAATTTCTACTATTACTTATAGAGTAGGCTATTCATAAAGTCTGGGTAATGAAATAAAAATTTTGCTATTATAAGTTCCATAAATATAAGGAGACTTTTATTGTTTAATTTATTTTTTGCACATAAACTTGTATCTTGAACTTCTTTTTCCAAAAAGTGAGGATATCAAAATTTCAATAGATATTAACCTTTTGTTTGTTAAAAACATTTTCTTCTTAGATTCGAAACTTGATCAAGCAAAATTGCCTTTGTGTTTGACTAAGAGATGCTCAATAAGCTCAGAATTGTAGTTCTCATTTGCATACATAACAATAAATTATTAATTTTTGTTTCACACCAACTCCAATATTGAATATTAAAATATATTTTAATCTTACCCAAATAAACAACGATTTAGTTCAATGGTCAATCACATATAGAGTATAGGGTGGTAATGTGTTAAAGTTTCAAAGTTTTTAAACGTAAAATTACGGCTAATACCTTTTTAAGCGTTTTGTAATTTAACCAAAACTCATTAGCATCCACTCAAGCAAGGAATTATTTACTTTTCAACATGCATTAGCAGAGTGCACTTCTCTTTTGTTTACAATTTGGTTGTCAAACACACTACATCGGATCTTTTGACAGATTTACCAGAATTTTCCACCAGGTAGCTTCTGACAAAGAGATGACCTTACGTACTCTCTTATTTGTCCTCTCAGTTGCCAGAAAACCAAGTACGATTTCCGGTAAAATCTAGAAATTCTGGTAAAAAATGGTAATTTCGGACTCATGCGGGTTCACAACTAAATAATATTGGGAATACTTTTGAGGTGTTTGAAGAGGGTTGCGACCTGTTTGAAACTAAATTTATTTATAATAATCATATTTTGGCCTTGCCACTTTTGCTAAGTTTTGGCCGAGCTTCTCCTCCGATTTGTAGCGTGCGCCTTTGCTGTCACACAAATGAGAGGGACCTACAAACTTACGCCGAACGGCGATACAATTTTTATGATGAGCTATTTTTTTATTAAAGACACTAAGATTTTTAAAATATTTTCAATAAAATTTTATCAACCTAAATGTAAAGCTTATGCGAAGTAGTTATCTAATTTAATGAAAATTTTAAACATTTTGAAGATAAAACATGAATTATATTTAAAACGTAAATGTTAATACAACTGTTTTATATATAATCCCAAACATATGATATAAAATCGCCTCTACCAAAAAACTTAAATTGGGTAACGCCGGTTTGAATTTTTACAATTGAGCAATTGTCAAAAATCTTCCTTTTTATCAAAAAGTTATTTACCAGGGTGTCTTTGAACTAATGATTGGTACTGAGTTAAAGAATGCACACACATAAAAGATTGCAGCCTTTTCAATACTCATTCAGTGTTAAACCTTTTTTTGATTGGGCATTGGTTTTTTCAATCTTGCTATGAATATGTTGATGTGTGAATTCATAACTGCTTTGAGAGAATGGAAAATTCAAAAATTTTAAACCTCAATCCTAAGCGAAGAATAAGTAATGAAAACTGGATAGAAAAAAATTTTTGATTTAAAATTGAAAATGATTTCACACTTACACAGCTCTGATATGTACATATTAATATATGTATACATATAGCTATGTGTACAAAATAGTCGCTTGCTAAACAGTTGGGCCAGAAAATTTCAATTTAATAATTAATCTGTAAAGCCGAAGATAATATCTATAAAACGAAAGCAGAAAATATGTATGTTTCTTTATTAAAATATTTTTTTTTTAATATTTTTGTAAAAAAAAAAGAAATAAGTATCGAACTTGGTATTTTTTCTTACACCTGCTAACATATTTTTTTTCTAAAATGAACTAAGTAACTGAAACCTTTTCGTGTTACATTAAAGCTGGTTTACCTGCCACCAACCCTGCCCGAAATTAGTTGCTGAACACATCACTTTTTCCTCTTATGGCAGGTTCAAATCTCTCCTAGCTGCTGTCACTCTTTTGATGTCGTAATGGCACCGTCAGAATGGGTACTTTTCGAGGATGGAACTGATAGTTGAGTAAAGTATTTGCATAGAGAGCGCCAGACGGAACCCAGGACCGTTAGCCAACTCTTAACTCTTTCGGCAAATAAGTCCAACAATTCTGACAGTTGTATAACCTTGCATTTACACAGCCAAGACAAATAAAAATATGGATTAGTTGCCAAATTGTTTGGGTAAAGTAGGCATCTAGAAAATAAACTGTCTTCGAAAATCCAAAGATACTGACGAAGACATCGAGAGAAGTGTGAATGTGTGTATTAGTAAAAAAGTGTGAATGTATTGTTATAAAGAACAACAGAAAAAAAATATTTTTTCTAAAAGCTGTCACCCCTCGGCAGGCAATGGAAAACCTCTGAGTGTATTTCTGCCATAGAAAACCATTAGCCAATCGGAGGCGGTGTAAACGTATAGTTCCAAGATTTGTTTCATAACATCAGGACGCGCACCAAAAATTGTAAGATAAGCTCGCCAAATGCAATACCACGTATCAGGTAACATAGGAAAAATTAATTTTAGTTACACCTTCCCAATAGCCTACTCCATGATTTTAATGGCGAATTACTATAATTATTCATATCATATTTGGAAAGTTATCATTTTGGTAAGTAAGTAAGTAAGTCAGAAATCCATTCAAAAGTTTTGAAGAAAATATATTTTTTGATATTTTGTGAAATTTTCGCACAACCTTATACGTGGTATTGCATTTGGCGTATAGGAGGAATTGCGCACCCAGCGACGATATGTACTTATCTGAGCAAACTCTCGCTATATACAGCAGGCTTAATAGCTCAACAAGCGTCAAAGAGGCGAGTAGTCTGGCGATCAGTATGCACTACTCTACACTTACAACAGCTAGCTTACAAAACAACACAACACTGCTTCCATTTATATATGTATGTATGCTAACACCATAATCCTCAGCTCTCCACGACATATCACTTAAATTATTTCCACCACTCGACAGTGCACTTTCCCGCTCCCACTTCGTTCGTCCTAGCATTTCCCCCACACGCCAGAGCAGAGCTTCACTTAAAACCCTAAGATTGATGTTAACGGGAAGCGAATGCATTTCACTTCGACATCAATATTAAGAGTTTCCTCTGAATTGTTGTAGTTGTTGGCGTTGCTTTTGTTGTTGCTCTTGTTGTTTTATTGGATTTCAATGTTCCCTGGTTGATGTGGGATAAAATGCATTTCAATAAAAAAAGCAAAGTAGTAGCGGCGAGATATATGTATATGTATGCTTGGTGTTGTTGTAAGCTTTTGAATGCCCCGTACTCCCGCACGACCGCCCGCTCATCCATCGGTACATCCATTCATTCATCTGTCTGTCTGTCTGTCCATCCGCTGGCAGTCTTTCAGGCGGCACTGTCCGCATCGTTCATTGTTCGCGCGCGTATTTATGTCCGTCTGTCAGCGTATTTAACATACAGAACAACGCCCAACAACAAGAAGCTGCATACGACTATGCGGTAATGCATGAGTTTACATATAGCAACTATAGCAACCCGGTGGGAAAAAGTAGTAATGCATTTCTTAAGAGTTTTAGATTCAATTACTTTCTTTGAAATCAGCATTCTAATGTATCCAAAAAGTCCCAAAAAATTCACATTAAATCGCATACATGAATGCTTTTCGAATATGAAAACGGCTGTTTTAACGATTATCTTTTCCGATTGCCATACATTACATTTTCCCACTGGGTAACCATATATATATATGTACATAATTATGTGTGTGTGCTTCTTTCTACAAGTGTAAATTTTATTGCAACTTTAATCTTGATGCAATGTCGATCGGTGTTTCACTTGCTGTACAACAGCAGCATATATGTACATATGTTCATATGTTTATATGTATACAATGTATGTACGTATGTATGTATGCATGTGTACAACAACAACAATTAGCACTTAACAATAGCTATGTTGTAATGCTGCGATATAGCAGCAGCAGCAATCATTTTGCACCGGAAAGCGAATTTATTTTCGCGATTTCCGGTTGATTATTTCGTCTGGACAAAGCGGTAAAAACGCTTCCCTGTTGGTCGATTATACATAAATTTTTTTGTTATGTATGAGTGAATGTAGTATGCCGTAGGACATTTTTCTCCACTCTCGCCATTCAATCATTTACATGGGCATAAAATTACAGGCATACAGACATACTCGTAGATATGAATATATTGATTCATGCGAATCCAACTTGTTTGGCTTTCAATTTTCATGTTTATACCTAATGTGGAGAAAGATTTTTATTATTTATGATAGGAAATTGCGTAATCTAATTGCCACTTAAAATAACTGGTATATATTTTTATGTATGTATGTAAGTATGTGAATATGTATGTATTCCTTAGGTCATAAACAAAAGTGACTGCTAAAATGATACTTAATATCGAATATCGAATTACTTAATACATAAAAAGGACCCCGCGGAATACGTCGGTGGACAGAAGTGTATTTAATGATAATTGATGAAAACTTACAAGTATGAAAAACCGTGTAGCTACTTACAGCCGGTTTCATTATATTTTGATTTAAAATTTTTTTTTTTACTTAGGCCCTCCCCGTTTCCACAGTCTAGCTTTGAGCGAACTGTAAACAGACCAAGACCCTGAATGTCGCTTGGCTATCAACATAGTAGCTATGTATTTACATCTCTTTTCGAAGTCACGCAAATCAGCAGCAAATCTGACTTCTAAAGAAGAATGTTCTTAAGTGGCAGCTACCTACAGGTACAGTGATGGCAGATGAAAATGAACGATTGCCAGAAGCGATCAGATACAGATAACAGATCAATTAACCACCAGAGGTAGTAAATGTCATAAAACGTTTTGCAGTATCACCGACGATATGTAGAAATGAAAATCCTTGCATATATATTTTGAAAGCCGTTTTTTTCTGTTCTCAAAGCTCGAGAACGGCTGTACCGATTTTTTTGAAATTTAGCACACCTACTACAGAATTTGAAAGCAATGGCATACTCATGGAGAGAAGTGGGACTAATAGAAAATAGGGCGTTGTATGTGTTTGAGGGGGCTTCTGGATAGTTTCAGTACACAATTTGACCCGCCAAGTGGCTCAGGAGTCGAGTTGTTACTAAAAATTCGTATACATGATGCGATTTGGCTCATATTCGGGATTTGTATTGGTAATAGTAAGGGCAATACTTATACAAAATGGAGCCGCCAGGTGGCGCTGGAGTCGAGTTATTACTAAAAAACGTCCAGTGAGAGAAAGTGTCGTGAATGTCCGATTACTTCGACCTGATGCACCACTGAGTTTGTCGAACTGCTTGATCATTTTTGCCACCAAGTAGTGAAGATGAAAAAATTCTTCAAATTTATTTCGCTGTACCATTAACCGTGATCTGAAACGCCAGATCATTGGCGGAACTTCTTCGCGGACATTACATTTTCGTTGGGTTATTTAAGACTGCCTTGGAAGTATGCCATCCGACCACCAAACCATAATTTTAGCATATAATAACCATAATGTTAGCATATAAAATGTTTCAATAAAAAAATAATAATAATTTAGGGCGGGACAAGGTTCGCCGGGTCTTCTAGTTATTTTTTATTGGGAATGTTTTGGAATTTGTGTGCATCTAATATTTACACACATTTTAGAGCCTATAACTTCTTCATTTTAGAACCTATTCTTCTTTTTTAAGCACTTAAATTAGTGTCCTTCAATGTCCTACTTCATAACAATTGTGTAACCAACGCTGGCTTATCAACAAATCCATCGCAACACTGTGCGCCGCTCTAAGATGGTTGGTTTGTTGGCGTTAGCGGCAGATCAGCAGCTGCAGCATAAATGCATCAAAATACAAAAATCAAGAAAAGAGAAAGAAATTAAATACATATGAAATAAATAATAACAATGAAGCAAAGGAGCAGCCAAGGTGTGCACCCCTGCCACCAACAACAACATCGCGGGCTCTTTCACACGTGCACACATGATCAGCCAAGCAAGCGCAT
>NW_023458556.1:28941394-28958224 GCF_013731165.1 Rhagoletis pomonella
TTAACGGCGTCTGTAACTGGCAGGACTCCCTGCCATTTTACAAGTGTCCTTTTTATCAATCGGCGGCTTTTGCCTTTGTACTTTTATCGCAACTACATATATACATATATGTATGTACGTATAGGCACACTTGTCTGACTATTGGCTACCACTTCTGGAATATGCAGGCAGAGTACCCATTTAGCATGCGACAAGTGCAACTGATTTTTATTTTTTATTTATTTTTTTTGAATTTTTGCTATACCATTTGACCTTTACTGCTGAGCGTCACATAGATTTCAATTTAATGGATAGTTTGTTTATTTTTGTCCTGTATTAGTTTATTTATTTGGTAGCATTTCATGTGCGCCTTTTGACAATATTTGCGTCGGCACTTTTAACGATTTTAAGTTGTTCAAAATTTACTATCGAACTACTTAGCTTTTCTTAAAAGGTATCTGGAATGTATTGAATTTCCCATTGATGACTTGACTTTATCTTGATACGATATTTATTGTGATGGTAGGTAAAATTTCAGTTAGTGTTTAGTGTTTATTTTATACCAGTGTATGCAAACGCGAAGGAGATTTTGAAAAAGTTGGAATGACAACGACAATGAATGCACCAGCGGCTCAAGGGCCTATTTGCACTAGTAGAGAAACTGTCGGGCCTTCTAAAAGATAAGAGGCGATTTCAGCTTAGAGGGAAAAGTTGCTAAGTCCACTTTTTATGAAAACTCATACTATTTTGATTCAGGGGTCTAGAGAAATTAAAAATGCATTGTTTCGAAAAGAATAAGGGTTCTTTTTATGTTTTCTTGTTCATATTCAATGAAAGGAAAATTTGCTAAGTCCAAAAAAGCTCCGAAAATTCGATAAGGCCAAATAGTACGAAATCTATTATCAATTATCTATTAATACGCGAAGGAATTTTTTGTCCAGGTCATCAGATCTGCACCGTTCGTTCGATTTATAAAAATGAGGTGTCAAATTAAAGCGCTTGGCCTGTTGATGTGCAACAAGGTTTTACTTTTTCGAAAAGAGTTGCCACCTGTTAAATAATTACACTGAAGTTATTTAATAATAAATGCCTTTAGATCTTCACGATTCGTTTGATTTTCAAAAGTGAGTTGTCAAATTAAAGGGCTTAAGGTGTGGACGTTCAATAGGGGTTTATTTTTTTGAAAACAGTTGCCACCAGTTAAGAAATTGGGCTCAAATATTTAAAAAGTTCAATCAATTGTTATCAAATGGCTTGGAAAAGGCTTCATTTCTTAACTACGTGTAGGAGGCTTGCCACATGTTTAAAAAATGTAATTCAATTTTAATGAAAGGAATTTGCTAAGAGAATAAGGTAACATTATATGGGTGTCCAAAAAAAGAGGTTTAAGAAGGTAGTAGTTTGGAAATATTTTTGAAGGGGGTTGCCCCATTTACGAAGTCGAATTAAATTATTTTGTACCGAATTTACATGAAACTGGACTTCAAATGAAAAAGTTTAAAGAAATATTTAATTTGACAATTTAGAATATTTTTGATGTGTTTGAGGGTTGCCCCAGTTTAAAAGGTTAAATTAAAATTATTTAATAAACTAAATGAATTACTATGAACTATATTTAGGAGGGTTGCCACGCGTTTAAAAAATAAATTTCAACTTAACTCATCAGTTACTTGAAATATTTGTAAAAATTTCATACGAAAAATACTTAAGGAAATTTTGGTTCGAAAATAAAATACCAAATTCAAATTAATTAATCAGGTAATTGAAATACATTTGTATAAAAATGCCAGACGATAAAAATATTTTAGTTTAAAAATACTTTCAAAGGGGTTTCCAACTGTTTCAAAAGTCGAATTTGTTTTCCTTATACACAAGCTTCATAAATGCAATATCGAAATATTAGTGCCAAACGGAAGAGTTTTAAGAAAACTTTAGGCTGATGATATTTTTAATTATTCCTTTGAAAGTCATCACATCAGCGTCGTTATTTCGAATTTCCAAAATGAGAAGTCAAATTAAAGAACTCGGATTCGACATATATGTGCAATAACATTTTATTTTTTTAAGCTAGAACTTTTTAGCGGTACAGTGAGATTTGAAATTTGATGAAATTAAAACCGACACCATGCGAGACCTCTCATCACTCAGAAATGGTTAAGATGAATCATTCAGAATATTTTTTGTTTAACAAATTAAATTCAATTTTGGCGTTTTAACGCCATGCGGGTTCACTAGTCTTTTAATAAAGGTCGTATCCCTCCGATTCGTATGGAGTTTTGCTTTTACTTGAAGAAAATGGCTATAAAAAGTTTCTTTCCTCTCCTGTACAATTTTTAAATTGGGACTTAGCAACTTTTTACTCTAAGCTCGCGATATATAAGATTTCGCCACCACCTTTTTGTCTGTCTAGCCGAAATAAGTCAAGCAAGCATTTACGAATTTTAGCGCTTTCTATACTTAACTAACTGGTTCTGCTTCTAGGTGAACTGACGAGTTCGAATTCAAGCATTCAGTTGGTATCACAACGGGCCCACTGGGTCTAATTGTGCCTCTCTCCTACGTTGGAAGAAGGCAGCCGCTTCAACCTAACCTAACCATAAATATCTATAAGATATTTTTGTATTATGATTGTGGTTTCAGAATGAGGTCATCAATACGAAAAGATGAGTTATCTAAAGATATCAGTGCATAAGTATCCTTAAGATCCTTTGTAAAAAACAATACTGCTTTATTTCCTTAAGCGCATTCACCCCCCATTTCTCTATATTACCGTAAAAAGGTACCTTATCTACAACCTTCTAAAGATGACCAAAGAAACCGCAAAATGCACTCAAATCTCTACTACGAATTTCATCAGTGCACGGCATCTAAACCAAAGCAATTCCTTCGCAAAAGTGAAGGGTTGCTAAAAATAATTTTTCAATACAAATTTTATTTTGCAAAGTTTTTTTTTTCAGCAAAACACACTCTTCACACACATTTTGGCATTTTCGTGCTCACTGTTCTTTTCTTGCAAACAAATTAGAACGCTTCACTTGACTTCGGCGTAATTGCAACAAGGAATCCTTCCTCTTTAAATAGCATTCAGTTCGGTTTGACGGCTTTATGGATGCGCTTCAATCATTCTTTAAAAGTGTGCAGTGCTAAGAAAACCAAACAAAAATGAGTGTGTGGGAAAGGATTTAACCTCTTCAGCGAATAAAAATAAACGAAAGAATTGCGAAATTTACGCTCCATTAAGCAGC
Source organism: Rhagoletis pomonella (assembly GCF_013731165.1). Classification (NCBI taxonomy): domain Eukaryota; kingdom Metazoa; phylum Arthropoda; class Insecta; order Diptera; family Tephritidae; genus Rhagoletis; species Rhagoletis pomonella. The sequence goes on from NW_023458556.1 coordinate 28,944,619, forward strand.
TATATAGTCTTAGGCTAATCGTAAGCGGTTTGTATTGATTTTTGATACAGGCACTTCGTTGCTGAAGAGTCTTAAAAAATTTAATAGTGATCGTATTGATTGTAGAAAAATAGGCTATTATGCTGCTGTAATGGTATTTTCAATGAACGATTTAGAAAAGATATGCCATTATGCTTAGAAATCTTAGAAATCAACAGAAATGCGACAAAAGTGAATTGCTTACGTTTTAAAATTTTTGGTATTAATTTTGGAAAAAGCGGTACGAGTACTAGAAGTCTTCCCACAAAGTGCAGTGAGTTTTAAATTCCTTATACTCGTAGTTTCTGAATTATATCGCTATAATCTTCTGCCGCATTTTCTTTTTTTTTTGACATTAGTATTATCTGTTGCATCCAATCGGCTTCGAAGCACCTAAAAGAACTTCAAAAAACAAGCCGCATTATCTCTTGAACTAAACGATTTTGTTTTGCGGTTGATGAAAAGTAGCAATGCTGCAAGTACATATTTATGTATGAACTTGTGCTCAGCTCCTGCCGCGTAGTTGTCAGCTACAATTTTTTCGAGCATTTGCTTGTAACAAGTGCCAACTCGAAAACATTTACATTTCGCTCTGCATATGTCGCCAATATCACTTGCAAGCCAATGAATGCCAGCATCTCTGCTTATCTACTTAACAAGCATCCTCCTACTGTTCACGGCCAAGTGTCGCCGCAATTATCCTTTAATTGCACAGCAGGCGCTTTGGCGCGCGTCCTACTTGAACGCCAGTCTCAGGGCCTGTTGTCTTCTTCCCAGGAATTTACAAATTATAAAACAAAGTCGGTTTTACAAATTATGGCTTTCTTGATAAGATAGCAGTGTGAACAAGTGCTTATAAACAAATGCTGCTGATAAAGCGAGCAGAGTACAAATGATGAAAATAGAGCAATTTATGAACGGCTGGCAAAAAACAGCAGATGCTTCGAAGGTCGCAACTGATGATGTTCATTGATGTTCAAACAACTATAGTTTTTGCTACAAAATGGTATTTTTATTGCGAATGGTCTGATTAGTGAATATAATACTTGCTCAAAAAGTATTCGAATTTTTTCAATAAAAAGGCGCTAATGTTGTTTTTCTTTAATCAAATAATGTGAACCAACCGAAACACACGGGCCCTTTTCAGACCTGCACATAGTAATCAGTAAAGGGGCTATACTGTTTACTGCAATACCACTCTCATGGGCCATTGTAGAGAATAAGCTTATACACCCATTCGCTCTCAGGTTAATGGAATAAGCGAGAGGACTGTGCCTTAGCTCTGTGGACCTCTGCCTTTCGAAATTTAACGTCGCACACCGCATTACTACATTTGTTTACTGATTTCTCCAAGACTGACCATGAAGTCGGGGCAGCGGTATATAGTATACAACACAGAAGGTTCCTTTTCGCTAGGCATGGACAGCTTCAGAGCAAATTTTGTGTCACTGTGAAGCCCTTGATAGGACAAGACTAACGAACCTCAAGAGACTTCTTCACGGTACGTGCATCAAAAAAATTCCCTAACCAATTAGTATTTAAATACAATAGGCCGTCATTGGACGCGGTAACCACTTCCCTCTAACCTATTCTTATCCAAAGATCCGACCTCTCGCTACAAATTTTTTCTTCAAATGCTTGGCTTCAATTCGAAGAAATTCGGAGTAGACTATCACACGACAGTTATCAAAACCTTTCGGGATCTTTGAAACAAAATCCTCATTTTGAAGAACGTTCATTCGCCTTGGCGTAGATATTTGTTGTAGATTGATACACGCCTTTAATGTCGAGAAAGAAGCAGCTGGGTGTAGGAAGATCTTTTAAATCTCATCAAAAGCGTCCCATAGTTCATTTGCTTTTAAGGACTCTGCGCTTTATTTACTACCGACGCTTTTTCGTTTTACCATACTTATTACTATAAAAGCGGTTGGTAAAGATGAAGGAAAATTTGAACCGAAAAAGTGCAGGTGCTGGTAAGAATTATTATACACTGGCATGGTTAAAGGTGTTGGTGCTGGATTCTCCCCCAGGCTAGCAGTTGCCTGCTTGTAAAGGATCAGCACATATGGTCCAGGGCATCCTTGTTTTATCCGCCTCTGGTGTAAGCCGACGTTTCTGACTACAGGCGCGATACCAGGGTGATTTAAAAGGACATCTTTGCACACCTTTCAGAGGCTTACCAGGACGGGGCTCTAGATGTTCCCAGCCGCTGCCTTTTCAAAACCAAATACCTCGCAGGTTGAGGTTTTTATAGGAGTCAGGTTGGATTTTCCTTCGTCAGATGCCGGTTTCAGTAAGTGAAGAAGACGGCTTATGTCCATTCTACCTTTTATATTTAAACACGTATATGTTCTCTAATCTTTTAAAGATTTGTCTCGTTGAAACCTTGCCGAAGGATAGATATATATTTTATCCCTCGAGCCACCTTGCCGTGCATCTCAATGCCTGTTTCCCTGGAGGGTTTGTTGCTGACCGTATTAGCAGGTTGGGATGTGCCGCGGATGGCCAGAAGCTACATATACTCTCCAATCCCACAATGGAGTTTCCCCCGAGAGAAATAATTCAAATTTTTCCATACGCAGAGAGTTGGCTGCTGAAGTAAATTAGCTTTTCAGGCCCTAGTTACGTCCCACACGTAAACTGTGCGCTTACCTCAGTGGGCTTGTTTTTGCATGCGATGAACATTCGAGTCGTTTAACCACAACCTTCGCAGTAGGTTATATTCAAGCTGCAGAGCAGTCCATATTTTCAGACTGTGGGTTGTTCTAACTTGTTCGGTGCCGTCACAGTGGTGTCCAAAATATAATTCTCGTTCATCGGCGGCATTTAGACTCTTGCAGGAATCTGAGGCAGATTTTGGTTTTTAGGCATTTATCTGGGTCTTTGTTTGCATACGCAGCCGAAGCCTTTTGGCGACCGAATATACCAAACTGACCAACAAAAGGTTTTTTAAATAGCGTATAATATCGAATGAATCGGAGATGTCCTACCCGTCATAAGGAGCCTCAAAATCGACAACAAGCTTTTGATTTTTATAAGACTAAGACTTTATACAGGATTTTACGCTCTTTGAAATTTTTCCATAGCAAATGAATTTCAAACATTCACTTAGTGTCATCGACAGAACGCAATGCTAAGAAGGCTTAATTGGAGAAGACAGCAGAAGAACTCCTCTTGTGGATTGGGTAACCTTCTGTAAGACTCTAATCATCTGCTATGTTATTTACAATTTACACGTGCGCCCTACCAGGTCTTTTTGTTTCCTCTTGTGGTTTACTCTTCTTCGACTACCACCAGTCCGCCAAGGCTCAACGGTTTATTTACCCTGCAAAAAATGGGACTAATCCGGGATGACTCCGGGAGCAATCGCAAAGGAACATGCGACTAATACCACTTTTGATCTCTTTATATGGAATGAACTGTTCGCTTTTGTTCGAGCATGTCCAATGAAGAGACTAATTGTTCACCTTTATACCCGAAAGGGTATAAAAGCGACTAGTCACTTTTAAAAAATAAAAATAAAAATTTGCGCCAGCTGAGATTCGAACCGGGTTGCTCAGTTTGGTTAGACGAATACTTTCTCTGTGTGCCAACGCCGCACATGAAACTTCATTGACTAAGTGCGTACATATCATTAAATCGTTAATAGTACCCGTTAGGGATGAATTGGGGACTAATTGATCTCCAATTATACCCATAAGGGATGAGTCGAGACTAATTGACCTCCATTATTACCCGTATGAGACTAGTTGCGACTAATTAATGCCCAATCGTACCCGATTGAGAGTAATCTCGGAATACTCTCTTTAGAGATTAGTCGCACAATTTTTTGCAGGGTATGTATGTATATTCGGAAGCACTTTTCTCTGGAAACCTCTAAGAGCCGATGTTAACATCGTCAATGCTGCTGCCCTATATGTATATGGGCGATTAAGGACTCATAGAATGTGATTTTTGTGCGTCTACTAAGGGCTTTAATTTTCCATTACCTACTTACGCAAGAGTAGCATTTATTTGGCAAGAGTGATTAAGGGAGTTTCATCTGAGGCCATTTGTTTTGCTTTAATTGAAAGGTGTTTTTACGGGGCTGGTTCCAAACCTAACGCACAACACCGCAATATGGTGGTTAATGTATTAAGGACTTATTCATTCAGCGGATAATTTTCTCCAAAATAGAAAAATTTGCTGCAGCCGCACCTATCGGCGAACAAACGCAGCGGACTTCAGTGTACTTAAACCGAATATGTCGGAGTGGCTCCATTAGGGCTTCCTCTCTTTCTTCCGTTACTCAAGACCTAAAACTCCATACGGATGGGTTACCGGATCTTACGCAAGAATAGTCATTGATTGTAGGCGCCCAACTGTAACGGCATGCCCCGAAGGACAACTACACCCCACTGCAGCCCATAAAAACGTTTCACAATATTAAGGCAATGCCCTTATAAATGGTACAACAACACAGCCACTACGCATGGAGGTACCACAGGGTGGAAAAACTAAAACAAAATTCACTCACTTCATTGTCCAACGTTAACATATGTCCGTCTCACAAAAATAAAGAAATAAAATTACCTCACCTTGTACCTGTGTCAAATTCGACTTTGGCGCCACCACTAGCCTTTGCGCTGAAAGTCTGCAACTAAAGCAAAGTCACAAACCTCAAGCAGCGATCGATAAGGTTAGCCATGCACAAGTTGTTACATACATATGTACATATATGTATGTATATGGATCATATTTGCACATATACAGCATGGTTACTTATTGCACATATTGCTTTCGATTCTTGGGCATTACCTTATTCCCTGGCATGAAATTGGTTGCTATGCCAAACTTGTAAACCGAATTGTGAAGTAAGTTGTCTAAGGGAAAATTACTTAGATTTTTTTTCTGTGGACGAGAAGAATGGAATGCAGGGGCTCCACCGAAACACCTTTATTTAGCACACATGCCGCAGACAGCTGATAATCGCAGACGACATTTATGACACTACTAACCAGCCCCACTCGGCCTCCCCCCATTACTGTGGGCTTTGTGTAGTTGCGCACGCGCCATTTGCCACTTACCACTTGCCATTGCCACCTTGCAATAAATATCAATGTTTATGCTGCGCATTCGCAATAAGACATTCCACTGCATGCTAACTACTTGAGAGGAGGAACTCACTCTGCGGCGGCATTGTGAAGCGAATCAGTGGCAATTTTGCATAACAAACGATTTATGAGGGCGAACAAGTTTAAGTGGAGGCATTCGGGGTATCGAGTAAACTAGTTTTCCCCCAACAAAGGGAGGGAAACTCTTAATTCCCTACTTTTGTTCGTGGCTGCTGCACTTTAAGCCCCAAGGATATTGAAGCAGCGGCGACTAATTAATTGGCAACCGTCGCTTATGAGCAAACAAAGCCAAAGGGAGTGGAAGTGAGAGAATGGGGCGCTGCTGGCACGCGACTGGGGGAAGAAGTGCATCGGCAGCAGGTTGCCCCACAGAAATATGTACAAACAGAAGCATATGTGTATGTATGTTCGTTGCTTGTGCGCAATGTGCTGGCGTCCGTTGTTGGCGACACCTTCAAAACGTATTCAACATTAATTAAGAAAATTAAAACAGTTTCAAAATTTATGACATTTTAGCAACAAGCCTTTGCCGCTTTACACGTATGAGGACAATGAGATAGCGAAAAAAAAAAATCATTCCAGCTACGAGTCCATTGGCTTTTCGGTTGCTATCAGTTCTCAGTAATCCTGTTTATTCACGCGGCACCACCCTAGAAAAGCCAGTCAAAGCAATTAATGCATTTTGACAATAACGAAACAGGGAGTTAACGCTTGCGCTGCTGGATATTGGTTGTACTTATAAAAAAATATATATATATAAGTCAACTTTGTGTACATAAAGGGTGCAAAGGACACCGCTTTGCAAAATGGAACAAAAGCATAGTAAAACGAAACCAGTCAGTCCAACACCTGCGTAACCTAGCACGTAGTATGTAGCACTGCGTGACGAAAATGCTTGTATTTGCTGCAATAGATGTGAGGGGGAACATATGAAGTTTCACGAATCGTAAAACCATTTTTAGACATAAACATCTTCTCGAACGGATATACATACATATATTTTTTTGGATAGAAAAATGTGAGCTTGAAGGCTTTTAAATATAAGCAGATATACACTTTTGGTCAGCTGATTAAGTGAAGCGAGATCTCGACTAGTTTTGGCTATTTTTCTTTCGTTTATTTAATGTCTATATTTTTTATAAAAGTCTAGCACTTTACCTAAGCAATGCCACATAAATCCACATTTCAAACTTCGTACAAAAATTATGAACTTTAACATTTGCAATTTAACAATTTTAAACTTTTTATTTAGAATTTTTAGAAAAATTTTGGCTATGCAGTTTTGTAGCTCACTAAATTTTAGTAGGTTAAAGTGCAAATTTCCAGACGCTAGAAAATCGCGGTGATTTTTAATAATGTTTTTTTGCTGATGGTGCTATACCTAGCAACTTTCTCCTATACAAACGAAATTGTCGAACAAATTTTATATGGCAAAAAAGCACAACATCGTCAGCAAAAAAAAAATGATTAAAAATTAACGTGATTTTCTGGCGTCTTGAAATTTGCACTTAAACCTACTAAAATTATATCCAAAATTGTTTTAAAAATTTTGAATAAAAAAGTTTAAAATTTTCGGGCGCAAATGGTAAAGTTTTGTTTGAATTTTCATAATTTTTGTACGAAGTTTGAAATGTGGATTTATGTGGCGCTGCTTAGGCAAAATGCTGGACTTTAAAAATAAAAAGGAGTTTGAGTCCTTCCGGTTGGCAGTAGGCAACTCTAACCGTTCGACTACGGCAGCCGTGAGGACAACTGGAGCAACGTCGGATAAACTCTCATCTTCTTGTTTGACGCTGTAGCTGCCTTAGCGATCTTAGTCGAGTTCAACTACTGCATGCCACTCGTTTCTCTTCTGTGTCCTTCTACACCTTTCCATCCAGGAGGACTTCCTCTATCGCGTTGAATACATTCGGGCTAGAACAATTGCGTTCATTCATATGACATGAACTATGATGAGTGTGTGGTCATTCAAAGAGAAATCAGTTTGCATTTTTTCGGAACGGCAAGGAAAAGGTGGTCGGATGTTCAGACTTGAAAATAGCCAAAGAACTCTGCAGGACGAAGACACTAGACCCACCAGAACAGAAGTATTTATAATTGTGGCAACCATTACAGGTCACTGATCGTTAGCCAAACATGCAGAAAGAATGGGCACCCATATAATAGTCCTTGCAGCAGCATTAACTTCACGCGCCAAGGCCTAGCAAGTATTAGGCATAAACCATTAGGAAGACACATACAAACAAAACTAGCAGATATATCAGGATATACTACAGCTGATATCGGCAAATTCATCAAGAAAGCAATGAGGTTTGACTGAGAAAGCTAGATATATTTATATTTGTGTATAGGCATACATCATTCCAGAGACCAGGAACTGATTGCTTAGCAGCCTAACCTCTTTCGTCCTGGGGTGGTAATAGTGGTTGCCGAGGATTTGTTGGGCAGAGAATTAACGACGAACAAGAGTGCTAGAACTTAGAAATAGCCTTTTACTTACGAGCACTGGTCATCAATGCCGGACGCCAATATCGAACAAGCATCAGTCTATGAGACCAAGGAAATTGCTTTGGTGGCAGGGAGAGCTCTGATATGTAAATGTACTACACGGAAGTGCCTAAATGGCCTTAGATTTTTGGAGCTTCTCGTTAAGGTTTTCTGAATCTCGATTTTTATTCTCGAAAAATTTTTAAAAAATATCCAAACACTCATATATTTCAAAGTCCAATTTTTCAGTCTCCACGGGAGAGGAGGAGGCCTGAATGTCATCTAGCCTTCGCCTCTTTTGTAGGTATAGTATACGTACTATTGGTACTTCATTCGCTTCCTTCACTCTCTTGGGAATTCTGTGAGGATTTTTGCATAGTTTTTATGCGCTTTTTCACGCACCTCGATGTCCAGGATATACAATAATTCCATTTTACTCGTAACATATATCTATGGTATATTTCAGATATGTAGAATAAAGTAATATTCCGAAGGCCCTCCGCAAGAGAATTTTTCGGTCCGAATCTATTATCAACAACAACCGACGACAGCATCGTCTAAAAAGGTAACCAACGGCCTATTCGAGAAAATCTTAGATACTTTTCGGACGAAATTTTTTATGAATTTTTCGTCTTTTTTTCTAGAGTTAGTATACAGCTTTAATGTGGCCGATAGCTTAACATACATACAAATGTATGCATATATCATAGAAACAACAGCAACAATCTGAACATTAACAAAGTTTCTGCGCGCCCCTGGAACACCGGCTAGCAGCGCGCACAACTAGCGACGTGTGTGCGTGCTTTCACGCGCAGCACACTTCATTAATTTTATGCGTCGCTCAACATGGGACGCAAAATGGACAAAGCAACACAAAAAAAAAAAAGAATCGAAAACAAAAATAAAAACAATCAGCAAATGAATTATGAATAAGGAGGAGAATAGGGGCGACTACTGTTGCGCAAAAAAAAAAACAGCAAAGCGGGCATGCGCAATCAAAGGGTGTCCTGCACCATGCGACAAAAAGTCCGGTGGCGCAAGGTCACTTACAAGCTTGCGTATGTATGTACAGAATGTTGCCTTTTTCCATCGTCCTTTCAATTCAATGTTGAATTTCCAATTTAATGAGCATGGCTTTAAAAGCATAGCAGTATGTTGCATGCAACACAATGCAAAGGTAACAATTATAATGAATTCACGTACAACTAGACGCTACGCTGCTAATCTGCTGTGCTTTTGTACTGAATTTGTCCGTGGCGATGCTATCAAATACCTAACTCGATTCGCTGTTTTGAAAAAAAAAAAAAATGTGCCTGCAAATCTGAACCCTTCAGTGTATTCATAATCATAACTGATTGTATATAGTAGGTATGTTACATATGTACGTGTGAGTGCTTGGTCGGCTGGCCTCGTATAATTTGCATAAATTCCGCCAACCATTATCCTGCAACTCGCTGCATCCTTTCACCTATTGCATTTACATACAAATAAATATATGTATGCCTGAGTATACATATGTATGTGCATATGTGTCTGTACATGATTATGTATCTACTGTCGTTCAATGCTTGTCTGTCATTTTACTATCTGCCCTCAGCTGTTGCACCCAACATTAAATCCTTAATCAAGGATATTTTGCGCGTGCGCATATTTATTGCAAGAGTTTTTAATTTATTCTGCATTTGTATGCCATGCAGCTTGTTATTTGCGGCGGCTGAATTTGTTTGCTGTTTTTGTTATCTTTTCATGTTTTTGTTTTGTTTTGGTTTTTTTTTAAGTGTTTGCCAAATTCATGTTTATAAAAAGGATAAGTATGAGTATGTCGGCTCGCACCATTAAATCCTTTTCTTGCAAAATTTCAAATGTATAGAATTTGTATTTAATAATTCTATGCATTTTTATTCATTCATTCAATTTTTGTTCATTTGCTGTTTGTGTATCGGGCTCGTATTTGTCTGTGGTTTTATACTTGTTCTGCGACCTAACAATTCGTATGTACCTAGTCATCCTGCTGACCCTTAATAAAATAATTTCTCCGAACGATTCTTTTAGCGTTATATCGACTTCGAAATTTAAAAAAATCTCCAGTATGTGTAGCGCAAAGCTACAAAAATGAAGCTTGTCTGGGAGTTGCCGTGACTCTCTTTCCAATACCTACTACTTAGGTTCCACACAAAATTAATAAAAATATTTTTCAATATCCAGTACCCTTCCCTTTTATTTACGCTTAGTACCATTAGTACAAGTTCTTGGCCACAAAACATCCAAAACCCACTTAGGTAATCTGCTAGGTTAGGTTAGGTTTGGTAAGCCGGCTGTCTCCGTATATAGAGCACCACTTGGACTCGACCAAACTGACCATTGTGATACGCTTAGGGTCACGCAGTGACCAGTAAGCACTATCACAATAGTGAGAGATGCAGCTTTCTTAGTCTAAAGAGCTCCCCAGACCGCCTGTGGTCTACTTGTGGCCAGTAGTATTTTGCCCCCTTTCATCCCAGGGTCTTCGCTCAGCGCCCGCTGAGCTGACTAAATGCCCATCTGTCCAGAAGCAGACCGCACGACGTTAGGAGAGACCCACCCCTGCCCTATCCGGAAATAATTCATCCAGGGTTAGCTGTCTTGTCAGCTCATCGGCCATGCAGTTTCCAGCGATTTCGCTGTGACCTGGAGCCCAAATAAGCTTAATAGCGAAGAAATCAAATGCGCTCGATAAGGAAGTCAAGCACTCGTTCACTGTTCTCGAACGCTCCTTGAGTCAAGAGCCTTGATAGCTGATTGGCTTGAGAAGGTCTGTAAAAACTTTGCGGGCGGAACGGGATCAAAATCCGTAAGGTGCGCAAATTCAGAAAATCGTTCTTGAAACCGTTGTATGATATATGTAAGCACTTTTTTGTGTTATATTGAGACGAAAACAAACAGCAAAGCAAAGCAAGAAGATGGCGGATCTTTAATTTGTTTTTCATTTAAAATTACAAGGCTGAAAACATCGGGATGGGCGGGTTCGGACTAAAAAATGTAACTTCTGGATAGGTGGGATCGGAATTAAATATTTAGTCCCGTGTCTACCTCTACTTTCAGCACCGGGGCTGGTTCATGTAGAGACGAAGATGGAAATCTTGCAACAGGCGTCCAGCATAAAATTGGGATATGTAAAGGGAACACTTCCCAACGCTTTTAAATGGCGACATCGACGGCGGGTTTGATAAAGAAGAATCAAAACCAATGAGCAGGGATTATGATCATTTTCCTGCACAAGTGAGAGCAGAAATAAGGCGGCTTTAAAACAACAAGGACCCTGGAGCTGATGGTATGTCGGCTAAGATGTGCATAGCCGGCGTCGAAGGGCATAATTTAAATTTTTGAAGATTCGAAGAAAATTATTCTTATTCGATCAAAAAATATTTATTTTTGACGAAACCATTAAGCCCTGGCGGCACGGGTAAATATTAATCGATTTCAAGGTAATAAAAAAAATACAAAAATACGGATTAGGAACAAAATTAAATTTATATAACTATATACTTAGCACTTGGCCTAACAAGCGCCAATTTCGACGAAATTAATAAAAATTAGCACAAAACAACTATTCGTTCCACTGTGCAGATTAAAAGTAACCCCACAACACATCTCAGGTACAATGAAACTTTTTACAAAAATTCTATTGCATAATAGGTAAAGTAATCTAGTTTCGGCAGCCACCCCAATACGAAATGAAAATGAATGAATTCCTAACAATTCCATGGGCGAACGCATAATCAATCCATTTCAAGGATAAGCTTTGATTAAATCATAAATGCAATGGCAGAGGAGTAAAATTACGGCGCGCATGCGTACATTGAGTGCTGAGGGTGCGCAGTGAGCACCCAATATTTGAAAAATATGAACATATGTACATAGGTACAATGTATGTATGTATATCCAAAAATCTTTACCAATATACTACACAATCTATGTACATATATAGGTATCAACATTCCACCACCAGCAGTGTAATGATTTCGATTACGCTTTTTACGATTTTTAATTTTATAGCAAAAAAAACCAAGAAAAAGTATTAAAAAATATGAGCAGCTCTTTCCATCGAAAATGCTTGGATTGTACAAAAGTATTTTTTATTAAACCATAGTACAAAACTATCCAGAATGGGGGTTGTTTGTTGCTTCTGTCTCAACCAACATTCAACAACAATTTGCTGATTAATTGGTTGGTTGGCTGACTGATATACTAACTGACTGGTTGACTGACTGAACGCCCGTTTGTCACAAAATGTTGAGCTAACTGGATAGCCTGCCTGTCTGCCCGCATGACTGGCAGAAGGTTCCACATTGCCTTTGTGTCCTGACGGTCCTGGCGATAGCGCATGCGCGCCGTCGTAATTGCCACGCAGCTGGGCAGATGTTTTTTATGCATACGCAAGCACCCCAGCACGGGACACTTTGCTCTGTTGGTATTTGCTTATCTGCAGGAACATACATGCATTCGTACTTCCATACATAAATGTATGTATACTTATGTATTTGTATATGTATGTACGTAATGTTGCGCCTTAACTTTTTTGTTTTTTATCGTCCTTTGTGCTAGGAAATGAATTTCTATTTCCCTAACCCCCAAGCAATATTTTTTTTTTTTGTGGGTTGATAGAATAGTTACGTGAAATATACATTAGTTAAACTTCTGCAGTTGATTCCTACTCATTCGTGTTATGATTATGGCTCGAGGCTACAAATACTTGCTGCAAGCCAGTAACATACAAACATATACTCGTACATATGTCCTTAAGGAAACTTCCCCCCAATGAGTTGATCGAAATGGGTTTGTTTAGCGTTTTTTTTTTGTCTGTTATCTTACAGGAATTATGGCTTTGGAGCTGGATTCAGGTGAGCCGGTTTTGGAATAGCTGATAGGCAGTTCTCGCCGGTTCAGCTCAACTCAGCTTTGTTGTAGTTTTAGCCATAAACGTTTGTCGTTGGAGGGTGGTTTTCGTATGAAGGTTTGTTTGTTTTGTTGTCCTAATAGTTCCATATCATTTCGGCGATCATTTAACTGGACTGGCAGGGACTGGCAGCATACAGATATGCACATAGGCATACATTGAGATAGGGAGGAAATTTTGCTATACAATGTATGCATTTATATTGAAAAGCATTCTATTTCTATTGTTTGCCGAATGGAAATGCATCTACGCGAAAAATCAATTGTTCTCGCATTTTCTAGGAACACGCATGCGCGCACACTTAGCGCACGTGCCAACAAAGCTGGACCTTATCTAGGAGAGTATTTTTCTTCATGATTTATGTGTGTGTTGCTACTACATAAATGCACTAAAGACACACATACACATACATTCGTTTATTTGTCTACTTATCCAACGTATTTTCTACAATGTATGGTTTAATTTTACAACTTTCAAAGTTTAATTGTGTGCGAGTTTTACGAAGTCATAAAATCAGTCGTAAAATTTAACGACATTAGTAAGTGAAAGGTGATCCTCACAGTTGTATAGCTACATTAACTTCGAAGGAAATGAAAAGTTATGTAAGTAAGTTAGTTCTTTCATTAGTAGGAAATAGTCCAGGCTTTCTTAGCTGACAACTCCTTGCTGCATCCATCGTTATAACGCTAATTTTTTGTATTTACCAGATACTACATGCGGCTCACAAGTTTAGATCGATCGCGTAGGTAATTCAACGGGAGATTTAGCATAACATGGAGAGCGCTGAAAGAGTGTAAAACGCGCAACTTAATAGCCTCATTGACAAATATCCCCCCAAATATTTTAGACGACCGGTTTTTTGAGGCCCGAAATCCCGGAAACAAGCCCTCGACAAAATTAAAATAAAACAAAATTCAGACACTGTAATGGCATAAAATAATTATAAAATTGCATCCCTACAAATATTCAAATAATCCATTGCAATTCTAACCCTATTTCGATAATCGATAACAAAAATCAATAATAATGTCGACAAAAATATCAATTAAAA
>NW_023458556.1:28958324-28962028 GCF_013731165.1 Rhagoletis pomonella
CGCATGCGCGCCGTCGTAATTGCCACGCAGCTGGGCAGATGTTTTTTATGCATACGCATGCACCCCAGCACGGGACACTTTGCTCTGTTGGTATTTGCTTATCTGCAAGAACATACATTCGTACTTCCATACATATATGTATGTATACTTATGTAATTTGTATATGTATGTATGTAATGTTGCGCCTTCACTTTTTTATTTTCTATCGTCCTTTGTGCAAGGAAATGAATTTCTATTTCCCTAACCCCCAAGCAATATTTTTTTTTTGTGGGTTGCTAGAACAGTTACGTGTAATATACATTAGTTAAACTTCTGCAGTTGATTCCTACTCATTCGTGTTATGATTATGGCTCGAGGCTACAAATACTTGCTGCAAGCCAGTAACATACAAACATATTCTCGTACATACATAAGTCGCTAAGTAAACTTCCCCCCAATGAGTTCATCGAATTGGGTTTGTTTAGCGTTTTTTTCTTTTTTTGATAATTTACAGGAATTATGGCTTTGGAGCTGGATTCAGGTGAGCCGGTTTTGGAATAGCTATAAAGCTGATAGGCAGTTCTCGCCGGTTCAGCTCAACTCAGCTTTGTTGTAGTTTTAGCCATAAATGTTTGTCGTTGGAGGGTGGTTTTCGTATGAAGGTTTGTTTGTTTTGTTGTCCTAATAGTTCCATATCATTTCGGCGATCATTTAACTGGACTGGCAGTGACTGGCAGCATACAGATATGCACATAGGCATACATTGAGATAGGGAGGAAATTTTTCTATACAATGTATGCATTTATATTGAAAAGCATTCTATTTCTATTGTTTGCCGAATGGAAATGCATCTACGCGAAAAATCTATTGTTCTCGCATTTTCTAGGAACACGCATGCGCGCACACTTTGCGCACGTGCCAACAAAGCTGGACCTTATCTAGGAAAGTATTTTTCTTCATGATTTATGTGTGTGTTGCTACTGTATAAATGCACTAAAGACACACATACACATACATTCGTTTATTTGTCTACATACTTATCCAACGTATTTTCTACAATGTATGGTTTAATTTTACAACTTTCAAAGTTTAATTGTGTGCGAGTTTTACGAAGTCATAAAATCAGTCGTAAAATTTAACGACATTAGTAAGTGAAAGGTGATACTCACAGTTGTATAGCTACATTAACTTCGAAGGAAATGAAAAGTTATGTAAGTAAGTTAGTTCTTTCATTAGTAGGAAATAGTCCAGGCTTTCTTAGCTGACAACTCCTTGCAGGTACACACTTCATGCGGCTCAAAACTTTAGATCGATCGCGTTGGTAATTCAACTGGAGATTTAGCGTAACATGGAGAGCACTGAAAGAGTGTAAAATGCGAAACTTAATAGCCTCATAGACAAATATCCCCCAAAATATTTCAGACGACCGGTTTTAGTGGAGCTTTATCAAAACGATGTTGCAGTCCATTTCGTTTCAACTAAGGCCCCGAATCCCGGGTTTCCCGCGCCCTTTTTTTACTCCCGAAATCCCGGAATCAAGCCCTCGGGATCCCCCGATCCCGGGATATAATTTAATGTTCTACAAAAATTAAAATAGAACGAAATTTGGACACTGCAATGGCAGAAAAGAATTATAAAAATGCATCCCTACAAATATTCAAATAATCCATTACAATTCTAATCCTACTATTAACAAAACAGATAAAATGATCGATAACAAATTCGAAAAAAAATGCAGATAACAAAATCGATAACATTCTCCATAACCAAGACGGTAAAAATTTCGAAATCAAAATCGATAAAAATATCGATAACAAAATAAATAAAAATATCAATAACAAAATCTATTTAAGTAACGATAACGAAATCGATAAAAAATATCAAAAACATAATCGATAAAAAAATCGGTAAAAGTATCGATATCAAAAATCGATAACAAAACCGATTCGTTTTAATAACATTTATGTTATTCTGTTCTCCTTTATCTTAATTTTTATCTTTATACTCTATCGATAAAAAATCGATAGTAACATCCAACAAAATATCAATAACAAAATCGAGGACAAATTCGATTAAAACTTCGAAGCAAAATCGAAAGTAATATTGGTAGTAAAATCGATTAGAAAATCGATAAAAATATCGGTAACAAAATAAATAAATAATAGATAACAAAAATCGATAAAAATGTAGACAAAAATATCAATTAAAATATCGATAACAAAATCGGTAAGTTATTGCTGATAAAATGAATAAAAAAATCGATAAGTAATCGATAACAAAATCGATAAATAATTGATAACAAAATCGATAAATAATCAATAAAAAATCGATAACCATATCGATAACAAATTCAATAAAAACATCGATAACAAAATCTATAACAATATCGATAACAAAATCAATAAAAATATCGATAACAAAATCGATTATTCTATCGACAAATTCCGAAAATATTGATAGAAAAATCGATAACAATATCGGTAGAAATTTCGATAACATAATGTATGGAAATATCGATAACAAAACCGATAGAGATATCGATTATTATATCGATAAGTCCCGGAAATACCGAAAATCTCTAAAATCCCAAAATAGTTTCCAGATTGAGTCTCTGTGTCTCTATTAGGGATGTTAATTTTTCGGCTTTTTCCGATTCCAGGATTGTTTAAGAAGCTCTCCTACCATGAAATAAATAATAAATGAAAGGCTTTGAAACCTACTTTTTTATTTAAAGTAGCATTTTTATTTTTTCTCTCTGACCGCAGCATTTATTTTGAAGGACTTTGTAATTTCCAGATACGATTAATTCCAAAAATTGTTTAAAAAATTCAATGCAATGTAGAATAAAAATATGGGTAACATATGCAATAGGAAATTTCTTTAGAATTTAAAAAATTTAATTTTTTTTATTTACAATGGCGAATAGATAATTTTTAAGCTGACAAAGTTAGAACAACGAAATTCGAGGATGCTCTCGAGTTTATATAAGTCCTTAACATATAATTTTTTCAAAAACAAATACTCCGAAATTTCAAGGATAAAATTTTAAAATGACATTTTCAATTTTCACTAGCCCTTCTGCACCAGAAACTTGAATCTGTTTAAATTCTACAGGATTTCCTCATTAATTTTATACCCACACTTTTTCTCTAAGCACATTTCTCTGTTTTTTTATTGATTGAATTATTGACGTCAGAGTGAAAAACTAAAAACGCCATTTTACTATATTTGGCCCATGGTTTCGCGAATATATTGATATTAGTGTGTAAAATTTACTATCGCGGGGTGTTTTATATGTACAAAGAGCTTCACATTTATAAAAAAATATTAATTATTATATAAAAAAAAATAAATATAGCCAATACTGGTCAAGAAAAGGAGTTTTTATTATTGCCATCAGTGCAAATTACAAATCCCGAAAATCCCGGGATTACTTGCCAAGAATCCCGGGATTTTCGAGACCTCAAAAAGTCCGGGATCCCGGGATCCCAGTATTTTATCGGATCTCTACACACACACGCACATTGCAGTCAGAAACTTCACTACCCTGCTGTTACTCCTGCCGATGGGATGAAATCGGATGTCGCCTACAAAGTTATACTAAGGTCGGAAAAAACCTACGGTATTTGGAAGCTAAACAGGGAGTTGAAAAGGAAAGCAAGCGACAACAGAGGCTTGATATCTTCTTCTTCTTCTTATTTGGCGCTGTAACCGCCTAAGCGATT
>NW_023458556.1:28962128-28965921 GCF_013731165.1 Rhagoletis pomonella
CATACCTATCTGCTACATATTTTGATAAGTATATAGCAAAAAAGTTTCTGGATATAAGGCGGCATGTACATAAATACATAAGTATATATAACTATTTGTAAGCCGCCAAAATGAAAAAAAAACTTACTTTAATTTTATATATTCGAAGAGATACGTTTTTGATAACTATGGAATAGGCATGGATCGGTTTCCTTGATAAAGCCTTCTTTGAAAGGATAAAGAGGTAGAAAAATTGTGTGATAGAAATCTTTAATTTATTAAGATTGCTCCAAAATGCAGTACATATTTAAATTAAGCTTGGATTGCTCTTTTTGGCACGAGCAAAAAAAGCTTTCAGAATTATGCTAAGTAGCCTCGACATGCGCCGAATTCGATGAAAGGGGACCGGGAATTTGCATTAACAAACCTTTAGAAAAGTGTGAATACTTCTCTTTTTTTATATGACCCTACAACCGATTATCAGTTTGAGTCGATACTGAGAAAACTACGCTAACTACCTCTCTTCTTTGCGCAGTTAAGCCAGTTACTCAAACCAAGTGTAAACAGATCCTTGTGCCTGCCTTTGTACTCATTGGTGACCTCGCTTGCTTTGTTCACCCAAGGGTGTCGAGTCGAAGTATCTTTAAACCGGAGCATCACCATTCGTACGTTTTAGGTTTATACGCTCAACTACGTCCATATCCTGATAAAGCTCGTATATTTCGTCAGGCGAACTGGGCCATAGATCTTGGGGAAAATTCTGCTATCGAAGCACCGAAAGCTATCCCATCTTTGTTTGCCATTTCTTCGCGGAATATTAATGGACAATCAGAATGAGAGAATTGTAGATAGTAATTTTTTTCATGGAGAGATCTGATCTTCAATTGCTTACCGAGTAGTAGTACCTGTAGAGTTATTCACCGAATGATCTCCAGGAAAAGATTACATGTGATCTTAACGCTGCATCCTAGATAGACACTTCACAGTTATAACTGTTGGCAGTGGCGTGTGTTCCAATACGTGAGGACTTTTTGTGGTATGCCAGGAAGTAACTTGTCTTGTCCGCATTCATCACTGGACCAAAATTTCCCATTTATATAAATTGGAAAATGCTGCATACAAAAGCATTTTCGTGTTAGTTCAGATGGGAGCTTATTTCCAAAAAGAATCCGCAAGAAAATGTGTCTAAAAAGTAGTATCTAGTTTGGTAGTTTGAATTAGTTTATTCGTGACGAATTTCAGTCATTCGCTCAGTGTCGTCAATAGGGCCTTTTACTTACATAGTAGTTGGAATTGAAAAAAGCAGCATTCCCCTTCGTGGGAATTGGACAGGGTATACTGAGACTCCAGTCTTCGGCCATATATTCATCGGACCATAGTAGATGGTACATGCATTTTACCAGCTTTTCACCGCCAGCATCGAACGGTTTAGCCGGTGTCCGCTTATTATTGGTCTCACAATCTCTTCCAAATACATTGGCCTATGTTCTTCTTCAACAAGGGCGTCACCGATGTCACTATTCAAAAACGCAATTAAGTGTTACTAGATTAACATCTTCATCTTTGCAGGAACCCGCCACTGCCTTGAGATCACTTGATTGCTGGCTTATTTTTTAGTAAAACATTTGGCCGCATTTCTGTCCACCAGCATCTTAAGTTCTTCGAACTAGCGTCTTTTTGGCTCTCTTTTACCTTCTCTTTGCGCAGCGGAGCGAAAAATGGGCAGGTGATATCCTACTGGAAGAAGAGAAAGTTTTAGAAAATTCTCTATAAACCTCAAATGAGGCCTTCTAGATCACTGTACTATTTTCCAGACAGAAGTTACTGCCACTAAGTAAGCAGTCGATTGGCTGCTAAATTCCGTGACGATGATAAAGTACAAGGGACATCTGTTCTGCTCTGATAGTCAAGCGCCTTGCGCCCGCTAACGGTACAAAGAAAGGTACCCATGAGTCCGTCTCACAAAACAGAGAACGAACCGGGTTATCTCCAAACTAAACTAGACAAGGGCAGAACGGATATTAGTTCGAAAATATATCAAGAATTAGATACCTCTGATTACATGCGAACTAATCTTGGATTGGCCACGTGTAAGTTTAGCGAACGCTGAGCAAAAACTCGAGTGTGTGAAACCACAGGGTCTCCCTGGCCGAGGGTGAGCCAAAGGCACTCAGCGGATTTCCTTGAGCTCAAAAACCTGCAAATATTTATTTTGTTGAAAATATTGAAAGGACACCCGAGGATATGACACAGTGGTTTACGGGACCATGAGGTGGAATCTCCTTAACCTCTTCTCTTAAGCTGTCAAGCTTTTTAAGTGTCTACGGTCTAAACACTTTGGGCGAGCATTCTCTAACAACCAAGGGGGAGGCCTCAAAAAAATGGCACAAATTCTTAGAAGTAGATTGTAGAAGCAGAAACTTATTTCTGTCGAGTCACACTAATGTACAAGCATACTTGTTATGTACACATTTTGCATTAGGAGGTACCATAAGAAAATGTGTGCGAATAAAGAATTTTCTAAATAGCTGCGCTTCATTAACTACACGGCGCGGCAGGCATTGTTACTTCTTCTTGTCGCTCTTACAAAACAATTGTTTGCTAAAATTTATTTATTGATTGTTTTATTGTTATTTGAGTGTAATATATCATTTAGGCAGTGAGCGCGAAAGATTTTGCATTGTTTAAGAAATGAAAAAAAAATCGCAATAATTCTTAATTAACGGCGTAGAGCCTTTGAAATGAGGTAAAATTTTTAAAGAAAAAAAAGGTAACTTTGAAATCATTCTAATTAATTGCGAATTGTGTGGCAAAGATGGCAAATTGTGAGCTGCAAGGAATTTAGAGGAGGGTAAAAGTGCCACAGGAAAATATGAGCTGAGCGCAGCGCATTACAAATAATTTAAGAAATTTTGTAAGACTTTCCCAAATCAAACGTACGGCTTGGCTTATTGCCAAGATTTATTTCGCACCATACTTTGTTATTGTTTATGTGCTGTGCGCAATCCGTAAGTATGTACATATGTACATAAGTATGTATGTAGTTGCATTGTAATAAATCCCAATTAAAATTGACAATGACAGTCGCTTTAAAGTGGGTTGGCCAGTTGGGTGTAATTAGGGTGGGCATATCACTCACGAATGTGCGAGTGTTTATAGAAATTCACACATGCATGTACGTAGGCACATATACATACATATGTGTGTTTAACTGAAGTGTCCTGTAGTGGGAATGTTTTCTATTTTAGTTCAATTTTTTAGTGACTGCCCCGACGGCATTAGCATGTGTTCCTCGCCGCGAGCACGGGAACAAGTTTCCTATCAGCGATGGAATTTACGCTACAATAACTCTAAGATATTTATTTTTTTTCATTTCCATTACCATTTCATTTGTACAACAGCGGTTGATTTGTCGGCCTATGTATCTGTCTGTCAGTTGGTGTGTCGAGTTTACTTGTCAGCTCTAGCTGGTTATACGAAATCAAGTATTGCACTAAGCCAACCCAACGACTGGTTTCCCGATTTCACTTGGCATGTCGGTGAATATTTTTGTATATACATGTGTACATGTGTGTGTATCCATGTGTTGAACTAATTTGAATAAAATCGTAACGTATTTCTTCTTCCCCCAAAAAAAAAGCTGCCGCACTGAGTTCTACCAGGCTGAGTCGAGCTGGGTGGTGAACTATGCGCTGAACTTTTAACCAGCATATACATACATATTTACGAGTACATAAATCATATGATTTGTTGTATTATTTATTACCTGTGCATATGTATTAGTTTTGTATGTATGCTGGTATAGTTTGTGTCG
>NW_023458556.1:28966021-28979622 GCF_013731165.1 Rhagoletis pomonella
AATGGCAGTCAAAAGTTTTCCACTTCTGCGCACGGAACCATCCTCCCTTGCTGCCTCATTTTTTAGTAAGCATGTTAAGCTCCTCGCACTAGCGTCTTTTTTGGCTCTCTTTTTCCTTCTCTTTACGCAGCGGTGCAAAAAATGGTCAGGTGATATCCTACTGACTATTTAGATACATCCAGACGATGAGGAGTTGCTTGTATAAGCAGGACTAGCGCCGGTTGCGAAAGATTTTAGCAGCCCATTTCAGGCTTTTGGAGTCGAAACTTTTCACGCTGCCGTCATTGAAATTATTGTTGGTTTCTGGGTGCCTAATGTCGAGGTTGTTGTTGTTGTAGCGGCTAATTAGTCCTGCCTAGGTCAGTTAGTCTTTTAATATTTCTGAGATATGACGGATTGGGAGCTACAAAAGGAAGACTAGAAATCTATAAGTCGGAAATACAAAAACTTAGCAGAATGCAATTAATGCTTCAGATTTATATTTTAGAGGTGACTTGCTATTGGTTGGCTCTAATCAACGTGGGATGTGTTGGCATTGAACGCCGTGTTTTACGTAGATGCGATCGACATCGAAGGCAAAGCTGTGGTCAGACTTAGGGGCAATGCATGGTTAAATGACTCTGGATAACACGGACCACTGATGCGCAAGACTGGCACCAATTAGCTCTTTCTCCACCCGTATACCCTCAAGGTATAAGTAGACGAGTTACGGAAGTAGAAAGCAGGTACCGGTGAACTTCTTCATCGATGCATCATGACTAAATGGAAGAGTTGAAGAAGCGGGGGATTTGAGAAAGTTTTAGAAAATTCTCTATAAACCTCAAATAAGGCCTTCTAGATCACTGTACTGTTTTCCAGACAGAAGTTGCTGCCACTACATAAGTAAGCAGTCGGTTGGCTGCTCAATTGCATGACGATGACAAAGGACAAGGGACCTCCCGATAGCGGTACAAGGAAAGGTATTCATGAGTCCGTCTCTCTGTTAAAGCAGAGAACGAAAAACGATACTCAAGATTGCACAATGCCGAAAGCGGTTTGTCTCCGCAGGAGGCCTCAAAAAGTGGCACAAATTCTTAGAAGTAGATTGTAGAAGCAGAAACTTATTTCTGTCGAGTCACACTAATGTACAAGCGTGCTTGTTATGTACACAGATTTTGCATTAGGAGGTACCATAAGAAAATGTGTGCGAATAAAGAATTTTCTAAATAGCTGCGCTTCATTAACTACACGGCACGGCAGGCATTGTTACTTCTTCTTGTCGCTCTTACAAAACAATTGTTTGCTAAAATTTATTTATTGATTGTTTTATTGTTATTTGAGTGTAATATATCATTTAGGCAGTGAGCGCGAAAGATTTTGCATTGTTTAAGAAATGAAAAAAAATCGCAATAATTCTTAATTAACGGCGTAGAGCCTTTGAAATGAGGTAAAATTTGTAAAGAAAAAAAGATAACTTTGAAATCATTCTAATTAATTGCGAATTGTGTGGCAAAGATGGCAAATTGTGAGCTGCAAGGAATTTAGAGGAGGGTAAAAGTGTCAAAGGAAAATATGAGCTGAGCGCAGCGCAGTACAAAGAATTAAAGAAATTTTGTAAGACTTTCCCAAATCAAACGCACGGCTTTGCTTATTGCCAGGATTTATGTATTTCGCATCATGCTTTGTTATTGTTTGTGTGCTGTGCGCAATCCGTAAGTATGTACATACATAAGTATGTAGTTGCATTGTAATAAATCCCAATTAAAATTGACAATGACAGTCGCTTTAAAGTGGGTTGGCCAGTTGGGTGTAATTAGGGTGGGCATATCACTCACGAATGTGCGAGTGTTTATAGAAATTCACACATGCATGTATGTACACACATATACATACATATGTGTGTTTAACTGAAGTGTCCTGTAGTGGGAATGTTTTCTATTTTAGTTCAATTTTTTAGTGACTGCCCCGACGGCATTAGCATGTGTTCCTCGCCGCGAGCACGGGAACAAGTTTCCTATCAGCGATGGAATTTACGCTACAATAACTCTAAGATATTAATTTTTTTTCCATTTCCATTTCCATTGCATTTGTACAACAGCGGTTGATTTGTCGGCCTATGTATCTGTCTGTCAGTTGGTGTTTCGAGTTTACTTGTCAGCTCTAGCTGGTTATACGAAATCAAGTATTGCACTAAGCCAACCCAGCGACTGGTTTCCCGATTTCACTTGGCATGTCGGTGAATATTTTTGTATATACATGCGTACATGTGTGTGTATCCATGTGCTGAACTAATTTGAATAAAATCGTAACGTATTTCTTCTTCGCCCCAAAAAAAAAAGCCGCCGCACTGAGTTCTACCAGACTGAGTTGAGCTGGGTGGTGAACTATGCGCTGAACTTTTAACCAGCATATACATACATATTTACGAGTACATAAATCATATGATTTGTTGTATTATTTATTACATGTGCATATGTATTAGTTTTGTATGTATGCTGGTATAGTTTGTGTCGAACTGCACACATACCCACTCAGACGTGGTGCTATGCTGCTGGTGTTAAGCTCCTGGAAGAATACTTGCGCAAAAGTGAAGAGTACCAAACTTGACTAGAACTTGAGTCGTTTATTACCGGTTCCGGCGGAGCCAACATTTTTTTTATATTTTTTTTTTGCATTCTTTAGATTTTTATTAAATTTCTGCTTAAGCGATACTCCAAAAACTTTAGAAACCCTTACCGCAAATATGTATGCATCTTAACACACACACATTTTCAAAAAAAAAAAAAACATTATACACTTACCTGTTTCTGTATGTGCGCATGCGCACAATCAGCCGTTTCATTCTTTGCGAAAAAAGTGCTTTTTGACGCAATGACTTGGTAACGTCCTCCTTGAAAGCAAAAATGTTTACTTGAAGTACCTTTGCCCACTCTGGTGTATGCTCGTAGCCGCAGGGTGTATTTACAATAGCGCACACATACTCCAATACCCAACATCTTTCGGCTGCAAGGATATTCATTCGCCTGTCTACTACTCGAAATAAAAGGGTTTCTTTTTCCATTATTATCCGCATAATGAATGCGTTGAAAGGATCTCTCTCCCTCTGGTTTAGCTCAAAAGAATGAATTTCAATTCAGTAGACATTTTTCGTGTAGTTCAATTGTTTTGAAATTGAAACAGGTAAGTTGCTTGGTGAGTTCGGTGCTTTTAGCTCAGCTGGTTGATTGTTTGACTGGCTGATTTGATGTTGGTTGATTGAGTTGAGGAACTTGTCGTCATCATTGTTGTAGGGTAGCGGTGCGCATGAGTGCTTAAGTATATGTACATATGTATGTACATCCTGTACTTACATATTCGAATATGTACAAAAGTATATTTGAAATGAACTTAAGGAATTTGTGCTTAAAAATTCAATATATAATTTCACTGCCAATATAAGGAACGTGGAAGTTCCTTTCTAAATGCTACAGTAAAACGAAATCGCCAATTTCAGATTTATCCTTTAAATTTATTAAGAAATGCAGGGACGGCCATGTTCCGTGGATAATCGTTTGTTATTTCTAGATCTCTGGGCGAGATTCCGTGCTAACTCCTGGATGGCAAACACTTCTTTTTCATACACCCGTGATCCGTTGCTGTATATATACGGTGACCATCCGTTCTGTTTTTTGCAGGACCGTACTGTTTTTCAAAGATCGGTCCTGCATAGTTTTTCAAACCTGAAAATGTACTGATTTTTTCCAGGTGTCCTGCATTTGTCCCGCATTTTCATCGTTATTTTAAAATTATCGGACAATGGATGGATTTTTTCAAAAAAGTGTTTTTTGGTACTTTTCGAAGCTTTTCTTCAATATCTCATGAAAAAATCTCCCAATCAACGTAAGCGACTAACATATCGAAGGGTATTGATGTGCCTCTTACAAAATATATAACTTGTGTCGACTTCAATGAAAATTATTAGTGCTACAGGCGACCATTTGCATTTTGTCGTCAAAGTCGAAAAAAGTGAGATTTTCAATCAAATACGCAGTTTTATTCGATAATTTTTTTCATTAGTTTAAAAATTCGATAAAGGAGATATATCATTACAGTAAATTTTGAGCCAAAGATAATGAAAATCGGATTAGAAATGTAGATGCTATGTAGCCTTTGTAACTCGTCGTTTACGTCGATTCATGACGTCGATTTTAGATAAATAACTGCGAAAAGTACCAAACAACAACAAAAAGGGTATTGTTTTCATTTTGAACGACTCAAAATTTGCCTATAAAATAATCCTTTAAAGATTTTCACTTTTCGTGCTTTTGTTATTATAATATGTTTTACTATACTTTTATAAATTTTCATGTAAAAAAAGATTAATATCGATGGAGAAAACCTGATTCATTTTTAAAGCTTAAAATGTATTAAGAATTTTGAATCATAAATACTCTTTTGATATTTTTATACTAGTAAATATATGTAGGAATATTTTTGAAAAATTGTCCTTCATTTTGAATCCATATTTATGGTCACCGTATGTATATAGGATATCTTAATGGCCAGAGATTGTCTTGTTCCGTGAACTGGCTTCTTTGAGTCTTACTTATGCAGTAGCCGAGCAGCAATTCGCTCTAGTGGCGGTAGACCCAAGATCACTAGAGGGTATATGCGGGCGTAAGGGAAATTGGCGATTACCCAATTTTGCGCTTCTTTGCATGCATACTTAAACTCATCCTTTATTTAGCCAAGTAAAAATTAAATTAATACCGGTTATGCATTTTAATCAGATCATACAATAAATACGGATTTTCTTAATATTTTGACTCCAGCGCCATCTATCGGCACTATTTTTTGTAAAAGTATCTTTAACTACGCAAATAATATATAGTACCAGGTTGACCTGCATACACTTTTTAAAGTTTTGAGGGTTTGGATATGGAATAATTGTCACTTGGATAGCTTTAAAAATGATATTTTGGAAAAAAATACAAATTTTGAAAAATCAGGACATTATCGTACTGATTGAGAAAATGAATAAAATCGGTACAAGAGTTGAAAAATCAGTACTGTACTGATAAAATCAGTACGTAGATGAATATAATATATACTTTTCTTCCGAGTGAGTAGTGGTACTAGAGAATTGGATTGTATAGGGTGATACAAGAGTGATGCAGATATTTCTCTCTGATAATGTTTTAAAGCTCAAACAGTCAACGACGTAGCGTAGACTTAGATTGACGCAGACACGATCTACCTTATGGGATTCGCGTGTTAACGAAAACTCACCACCGCATGGCGGTGACGTTGCCGTTGCTTCTCTCGCTCTCTATCAACAGTAAATTTGATATGCTGCTACGTACGTCAACCTACGGTTACGCTACGTCGTTGACTAACTGCGCTTTAAGTCTTGGAGTGGTACTCAGTTGAGCAACGCTTAGAAATGATCCAAATGTGCGAATGGTGCGAGCATTTGCCTATACTTGGTAGGCCCTCTTTTATGATCAGAGATCTTTTATGATAGAGATTTTGATATGGCTCAAAGAAAATCATAAAATCTAAAACTAACCGACTCAACCACAATAATCACATAAGAACCGACTTTGTTACTATGTTTAATGTTTCGTGCCTTTTGAGTAGGACCAATGTGGTGGACAACTTGGTCCTCGCAATAAGCAAATGAGCGAATTTTTCAAGCTAGCGGAAACCACACAAGCTATTTACTAAAAAAATACAAGCTTCCGCTCTGGAGCAGATCTATGTTAAATAGCCGAGATCAATCTACAACCAAAGCTAAGCACAAAATACGTTGGAATAGTATTGGAAAAGATATTAAGCAGTACTCGATTCCCTTAGCCAGCTCTTTCATATTGTATATTCATGGCTATTCTAAGGGGTATTAACGACGAAAAAGAAGACATACCCGCATCTAAGAATACTGGAGAGCATTTACAATATCTCAATGATTAGAATAGGAAGTGCTTTGAGGCCAGAACGGAAAGCGGTGCTCCACATAGCATAGCACATGCCACCGGCACAGTTGCCGAGAGGTTTTAAATACATATGTATCCGACCGACTTGGATTTAGGAATTTCGAAAAGTCTTTCGAAGCCATAATAGATGCTGAGGGTTGGCGTAAAGGTGCCGAGATGGTAGGTGATGCGACGCACATCTACACTGACGGTTTCAAAATGAATAAGTAGACGAAGCCAACTAGTACCAACTTCCTCCAGTCCTAATTCTATGTAAATGCATTATGTAGAGCCGCTCTAGTGCAGAAATTGTCGATTTCTCTACAGGGTAGTTAGCGATCAAAGTTACTATTTTCCTTTATGCTGCTTCAGTCACTTTAAAAAAGTGCCAGAGCTGCAGCCAAATGAGAAGAAAAAGGGGTTGTTTGGGGTACGTAGTACATACAAATAGCCATGGACACAAAGTACGCAAGCGCGTAGGTTACATAAACATACATATTGCGCATACAAGTAGCGCATACATCGTGCAATGAATCACCAAGGCATACAAAATTTGCATGGTGCATTAAAGCCAAACAATAAAGTCCTGCAAAACACATACATATTCAGCGAATGAATTATTGTATAGAGTGGACTTCTATGTTCACCTTAATGCGGCAACTTGCTATTGTTGTTGGCGTGCAAAATTAATGTGCACTTTCATACATACACACAACCTAGCAAATATTTGAGCACATGAGTACAAGTACAATTTTATAGCCCTGCATGGGGTTGCACGTGCGAGTACGCGATCGATCAGGTTAGGGGTAGATGTAGGTAGGGGTTGGTGGTCCACTGCTTGCAAATGTTATGGGCCTTTTTTCATGCTTTACAAACTCGCATGATCAGCTATTGTATTTTGAACATGTTTTTCACGTAATTTTGCTGTTTTTTTTCTACAAATGCGCCGAAAGTCACCAACGAAATGCAAACGATCATGTGATTAACTATTGTTCTATGTGTTGCACGATCAAGTTATTTTTTTTTTTGGTTTTGGGTTGACATTTCCTATGACAAGCAGCAGATACGTTTAGTTAAACAAAAAAACTAAAAATAAAGTAAGTTTGATAAACGGGCGCTATGGTACTAGATATCCTATGGGGTATGTTAATATATACATACATATGTACATATAAAGATTTTTCTCAAAATTCACCAGATTTTCTCTGATCTGCCACTAAATAACTGTACCATTCATTGAACAACATATGCTTCACATATAAATTAAGTGCATCGTAAAAATTATCCTCACATTCTTCCTCCTTTTTTTTCTTGCTCGTAATTTGACCCCAAATTGACTTGTTTGAACTCTCCATTCGCAGCTACCAAAATGATTTATTGAAACTATTCAAATATTTTTGAGCATAAATCAAATATTTGTCGTTATTGTTTTTGTTTGCTGAACGAAAAGGACTCTGTGCACTTCCTCTAGGAACCGCTGTAAGTGCTCAATAAAATATTTGGTTATGGTTTTTGGATGTGAAAGAAAAATAAAGCAAACAATTTTGTCAGTGCAAAATAGAATACATATTGAAGTTACAACATAAAATTTGTTATTGGTATGCAGAATTTAATTGAATAAGAATGTGGTGCATTCAGAAGACTATGAAACAATTCCTTATTTAAAAAAAAAATATTCGTGCCTGCAACAAGAAATTAAGGAAAAAGTTAAAAATACCTTTTGAATGCGGTTCAAGAGAGTATACTCTTCTTACAGTCTCACAAATAATAACAAAACACTCAGCAATTAAAACATTTTGCCAAATTTTAAAATGCTGAAACTGGTTGAAAGTTATTTCTAGATAATCAGGAAACATGGCCAATTACAGAGCAGCAAACTCGTGTGCTACGACCAAATACATTTTTTGATAGTTTCATCTTGCCAACAGTGACGAGATCGCTATGTTCGAGCCTTGAAACTCCTATTTATGATAAGTTTTCCATTGAAAGAAGGCCAAGGAAAAATTATTTTAGTTACTTCAGTCATTTTTAGCGAGGTTTTCGTTTCCCTCATTTTACAACGCTTTTATCAACTTGCAATGTTGTGTGTCCAGAAACTTTCAATGTTGTGGATCCAGAAACTTTCAATGTTGTGTGTCCGACACCATAAAACCTTTGCTTTGAAAAGTTCCTATAAAAAAGCATAGTGCATAGGGCGACATCTGTAGTGAATAGGGCGAGGTAGATGACATCTAGATGTCGCCCTATGTACTACGTTTGCTACAGCGGAAATAGACGACACGCCATTTCTTTAAATAAAATTAATTGGTGCTCGTTTGTATGTACATACATATGTAAATGCATGTGTGTGCACCTTTCTATTAATATCGTTGAATTATTTTAATATCTATTGCAAAATTTTATTCAGACAGGACTAAAAAGTAGAAAATAAATAATATAAAAAAAACTTTTTAATATACAACGCTTTTATAAATGGACTAAAAAGTAGAAAATAATATTTCTCAGTCCCATAGAATTTGTTTTGATAACTTTTGATTTTGAAATTTTAGCAAAAGTCATTATAAACAATCTATGAAATTGAAAATGAAAAGCGTGGGGCGCATGTAATACACTTGAATTGATATGAAAAGTAATATATGTATGTATGTGGGTATATGAATAACGACCGCTTAAAATCGATTTCAAAGTTCTACTTTCGCTGTAGAAATTTTAGGTCTACGTTATGTAGTTTCACTATTGTCAATTAAATCGGATGCTTTGTATTGCATGCGCTCCACGTTTTTCATTTTCAATTTCATAGATTGTTTATAATGACTTTTGCTAAAATTTCAAAATCAAAAGTTATCAAAACAAATTCTATGGGACTGAGAAATATTATTTTCTACTTTTTAGTCCATTTATAAAAGCGTTGTATATTAAAAAGTTTTTTTTATATTATTTATTAGGAAATAGTATTGTTAAACTATATTCTCAGTGGCTAAACTACGCTTATGAAGGAAATATGGTCAGATGAACGCATGCCCGATGGATTTTAAAAGGGCTCTGCACAATCAACACGAAAGGCGACCCCGGCATTCACGCAAACTATCGCGAGATAAGCCTTCTAAGCATAGGTTACAAGGTCTTATTGAGCGTATTGTGTGAAAGACTGAGGTCCACCGTCAATGAACTGATTGGCCCTTATCAATGTGGCTTTAGACCTGGAAAATCCACTACAGTCTAGGTATTCACAATACGCCAAATCTTGGAAAAGACCCGCGAGAAAACTCAACACTCACCACCTATTTGTCGACAATCTAATTCGAATAAATTTTTTAACTACAGTTTTAACTAACAGTTTTAATCGTTGATTAACTCATTAAAGAATCAGGAAGCGCTCATTGAGCAATAATTTTATTGCTCTAAATCAGCGACGGGTAGGAGAGATTTTACTCTGCCCGCGCCTATACAAAATGCATAGAAAGTTTAAAAGAGCTTTGCTCGCGGGCCAGAAGGTGCCCATCATCGCTCTAAATTTGGTGCGCCCCCTGCTTAGATGTTTCTCATATATTTTGCTAGATTCGCTCGGAAAAAATTTTGTCAGTTTCTGAACTAAAAGTTTGGCGTAAAAAGCTTTTAAATAGGTTTTGTTGTTTCAGGTTTTTTGTTTTAAAATGGGAGTGATAATTTTTTTTTGCATTACTTTAAAACTCGGAGCGATGAAAACAAAAGTAATGCCATCAATAGAGTAAAATCTTTTACAAATACTTTGAAATTGGAGTGCTCTAAAAAAATATAACTCGCCAGCGGGAGAGCGTATTTTATAAGCTTTACGAACTCTGTTTTTAGAAGGTCAGCGAATGTTACTTATAAAAACTTACATATTCGGTATTTACGTATATTATTTTTCTTGACTGAAATTGTTAAAGTTATGTAAGGTTATTTTTGTGTATTATAATTTGGGGAATCTTAAGTTATTTAACTCCAAGAAAATGGTATACAATTGGTGTTAGGAGATAGGGAGTGTTCCCCGATTCCAAATATACCTACATACAACTATAATAAATTAAAACGTAACCCTTATAGGCCCATCTTCGGCTAGGCTGACCACAGTATTTTTGCGAAAAAAGCATAATTGTTGTGAATTATAATATATACCGTAAGAGTGCACATGTATTTACGTGATAAAATTGCAGTAAAAGTTATATATTTAGAATTGGGAAACATCCCATTTCACCATATTTATGTCATTTTCTTGGGGCTAGATAACCAAAGTCAACCCTTTAATATTAAGATTGTAATCATATTATTTTAATAAAAAGAACATAAAAATACATACAACTTTTCTTTGTGTTTTTACCCCTCCGAATTGAGGATTGGAACTCATCACTGACTCAAATTTCCATCGTTAGATCTAAATTTCACTTTTTTTACGAGTTTCGGTAATATTTATTATGGTACAAATGTTGAAGCAGGGGGTCCGCCGAAAGCAGTAAAATTTAAAAAACGGTCTACGAGAAAAAAGTTTGGGAACCTCTGACCTAGTCTATCGATAAATACATGCACGTGCATATGTATGTAGCCCTTTCAAGACTATTTTAAAATAAGTATTCCGTTGAATCAATTGATATTATTGTATGGGTAATAGATGAAAGTTTCTATCTTTGTGTGAGATCTTTTTAATATCCTTCAGCTTATTACATTACAATGGCTTTAGATTAATTCAGAGCACAAAGTTATCTATAATAGACATTTAGGAAACGCTTGAATAAATTTAAATAAGTATAGCCTCACAATATGTATGTATGTAGCTTAAAAATTGTAAAAAAAAAAATTCCAAAAAAAATTTCTTCATACATAAATAGATATTTGTGTAAATGGGCAGTGCTTAAGGTGCTTAGAAGTATTTCTCAAACTATTATTTAAATTTCTAATACACAACAAGTTGTAAGGAAATTTTTATATGTAGTCTTAAAGATGGTACACACATATGTACGTACTTACTTTCTATCTTCACTTCACCTATTGATCAACATAATCGATCAAAATGAATAACTGATATGGAGATATAAAACTACAATAGCTAAAGAGTTTGAGGGTGTATTCGTGCCAGTTTGTGGTAGCAGGGCTGACTTACGACTTTGTGTTTAAAATTTATGTACGTAAATACCTTTTTTTTGGAATTTTCTCCATATCAGTATGCTCGGGGGTGGAAAATTGATTGCATAGACAATATGTTTTGTGGCACAAATCATCAAACAAATAAGGCCATGAAATTAATAAATCGCAATTCAAGCATAAATGTTAACGATCATTTAGGCAACGTGTAATGGATGGAGGGTTCATTATTTGATGATTTTGTTAAAATGTGACAATAAGTGAGCGATCCAAGGAATTAGTATGAAATATGGAAATCACTACCAAAGCGGGGGTTGCTTTTATGCGATGACAATCAATAGAGCAGCTGTTTAAATAACAAAAAGTGCAGACTGTATTAGAAGTACATACCTCGTGTAAGTACTATATATATATTCCGTTCTAGGCTGTGAGCTGAGTAAAGTATTTAGATTTACGCTCGACAAAATAGCAATAAAGCAGACAAATTTTTAAGTATTCCTTAGACATCGTAAGAAATCTTGCTCTAATGGAAATAGACATCTTCCTAACTTTTTTCTCTCTTTAACTCTCTAAGATTATGAGTGCATAGAAATACATACATATATGTAGGTTAAAAATTCCTCTTCTATAGCTTATTGTTCGCTAACGAAAACTATTATCAAACCTACTAAACAATTTCTTCATCACCATTGGAGCCAATATTGCTTACTGTCGCCTCGCATCGTGTCCAACGAATGACTTCTTCCAACTACTATAATACAAAATTCTCACTTCAAATCAATCAACTGCAGTCAATTGCACAAATTGCATTGACATTCGCACTTCGTTCGATTCTGTTCACTTAAACAAAGCGCACTTAAAAATCGTCGCCTCAGAATAGTGTGTGCACTGCGCATGCGCGCATACGACGACCACTTGAAGAAAGTGCTTACAAATCTTGAGTCAGCGCCACGCCACTTTGGCGTATGTTACCATACCGACATGGCAACACGGGGTAGTCGACATTTGAAAATTTATGAACTCACAACTGCATTGAAACACTGAACTACATACTAACTTGCTTATGAACCTTGCTGAGCATGAAGTTGAACGCATTTGGCTGAGCGTCATCCACTTGAGAGGCCGACAAGTACGGCACAATTTTATGCACATATGCATAAGGTATGGAATCTATAGATGTATAAATTCAAGTCAAGTCAAAATTATTTTACTTTTCATTCATAATTTCGAAATTTTCATACATTTTCAGAAAAAAAAATAAATAAATTATAACTCGCCACTTCAAGTGCTCATATTACACATATAAGTACATACATATGTACATTAGGGTGCATCATTTTGCATACAAATAAAATCGGTACTTATTAAATTATGCTATTTATTATATTTTAAGATTTTGGCCAGTATATTTCCAAAAAAATATTAAGATTTTTTGAGCTAAACGAACTTGAAAATACCACCAAAAATCGTATTATTCCGCTAATAAAATGTTAAAATACTGTTATGCAAAACTTTTAAGCTTAAAAGCCTCTGCCATCGCAGGTGATTTTTTGGCAAACACATTTTTAAAAACTAATTTTATTTATAAAAAAAATCGATTTTTGGAGGTCATATAGCCAAGCTCACGTAAAACTTAATATTTTACCGAAGTATATTTTGCTCAAGTCTTTAGATTTAATAAATATTATTATTGGTGAGACACCCTAATGTATATACATTCATGGCTAATTTTAGTTACTCGAAAGAAAGTGTGATCGCAGTGCTGCTCCTGCTTCCATTTGCCACCAGCAGCGACAAAGGAATATCTTTGAAATATTCTTCGACTATGAGGATGTATGAGAACATAAGAGCATTAATGAGAGAGTTATTTGTACGGTTAATTGTTTCGGTTGATTGATTTAAGGTGCACAAGTGTCACCGGCTGAACGCATATCACAGGGATAATAGGCAAACGAAGGAACGAAAAACTTTCGGCAATACTCACATCGAATGAATGGAGAGATTTTCTGTGAATTTGTTTATTCAACCATTCGTAATCAGGAACTGTATTCTGCTCTGATTTAAAAAAGATCGTGTAACTGAATTCAATATCTGTAGAATTTACTTGATTTAAAAAAAATTTTATTGAGTTTGAGGTTTGATATTTGAAAAGTTATTGTGGAAAAAACAACAATAGTTTATAAATAGTAGAAGTTAGCTGCTGTTAGCTACTATTTCGGAGATCACCACATCTCCTCATCAGACTTCTTCACTGGAATTTGATACAGCGACCCCATCGTATGAAGCCAGTGGTCTATCTATTGCGCTAAGTTCGCCTTATAAACTGTTCTTGCTTTTTGAACTTTTTTCACATGCCAACCCAACTACAATCAAGGGCAGCTATTCTGAAGCTATTCTAACTTCCTCATCATTTAAGTAAGTTCTGGACATTGGTTACTGTGCCGCTGTGGGATTTCTTTAAGGAATTCGGTCTGTTCCATAAATCACCTACATTTTTATCAGATCTTTTGACCAATTTTTGCCGGTCAAGGAGGATGGTTCCGTGCGCAGAAGTGGAAAACTTTTGACTGCCAT
>NW_023458556.1:28979722-28985783 GCF_013731165.1 Rhagoletis pomonella
GTAATCGATGATAAAATCAATAAAAAATCGTTAACAAAATCGATAAAAAATCGATAACCATAATAAAAAAATCTATAACAAATTCGATAACAAAATCTGAAACAATGTCGATAAAAGACCAATTCTAATATCGATAACAAAATCAATAAAAATATCGATATCGAAATCGATTATTCTATCGGCAAGTTCCAAAAATATTGATAGCAAAATCGATAACAATATCGGTAGAAATTTCGATAACATAATCGATAAAAATATCGATAACGAAACCGATAGAGATATCGATTGTCATATCGATAAGTCCCGGGAAGCCCGAAAATCTCTAAAATTCCAGATTTAGTCTCTGTGTCTCTATTAGGGATATTAATTTTTCGGCTTTTTCGGATCCCAGGATTTTCGGGATGGCGTCGTCACAATCCCGGGATCCCGGGACTTAGATATTCATTACCTTTCAACAACTTTAATCGAAAGAATTGCTTCTATATTGTTTGAGAAGCTCTCCTACCATGAAATAAATAATAAATTAATGGGTTTGAAACCTACTTTTTTATTTAAAGTGGCATTTTTATTTTTTCTCTCTGACAGCAGGATCTCCATACGATGGGTTCGCTGTATCGAATCCCAGTGAAGAAGTTTGATGAGGAGATGTGGTGATCTCCGCAATAGCAGCTATAACTTATACCATCGTTGTTTTTTTTTCCACAATAACTTTTCAAATATAACGGTCTCAAATCCAATAAAATTTTTTTAAAATCAAGTAACTTCTACATATTTATATTGAGTTCAGTTACACGATTTTTCTAAATAAAAGGAGAATACAGCTCCTGACTGCGAATGATTGAATAAACAAATTCACAGAAAATCTCTCCATTCATTCGATGTGAGTATTGTAGAAAGTTTTTCGTTCCTTCGTTTGCCTATTATCCCTGCGATATGCGTTCAGCCGGTAACACTTGTGCACCTTAAATCAATCAACCGAAACAATTAACCGTACAAATAACTCTCTCATTAATGCTCTTATGTTCTCGTACATCCTCATAGTCGAAGAATATTTCATAGATATTCTTTTGTCGCTGCTGGTGGCAAAAGGAAGCAGGAGCAGCACTGCGATCACACTTTCTTTCGAGTAACTAAAATTAGCCATGTATGTATGTACATCAGGGTGTCTCACCAATAATAATATTTAGACTTGAGCAAAATATACTTCGGTGAAATATTAAGTTTTACGTGAGCTCGGTTATATGACCTCCAAAAATCGAGCTTTTTTTATAAATAAAATTAGTTTTTAAAAACGTGTTTGCCAAAAAATCACCTGCGACGGCAGAGGCTTTTAAGCTTAAAAGTTTTGCATAACAGTATTTTAACATTTTATTAGCGGAATAATACGATTTTTGGTGGTATTTTCAAGTTCGTTTAGCTCAAAACATCTTAATATTTTTTTGGAAATATACTGGCCAAAATCTTAAAATATAATAAATTGCATAATTTAATAATAAGTACCGATTTTATTTGTATGCAAAATGATGCACCCTAATGTACATATTTATGTACTTATATGTGTAATATGAGCACTTGAAGTGGCGAGTTATAATTTTGTTTTTTTTTCTGAAAATGTATGAAAATTTCGAAATTATGAATGAAAAGTAAAATAATTTTGACTTGACTTGAATTTATACATCTATAGATTCCATACCTTATGCATATGTGCATAAAATTGTGCCGTACTTGTCGTCCTCTCAAGTGGATGATGCTCAGCCAAATGCGTTCAACTTCATGCTCAGCAAGGTTCATAAGCAAGTTAGTAGTTCAGTGCTTCAATGCAGTTGTGAGTTCATAAATTTTCAAGTGTCGACTACCCCGTGTTGCCATGTCGGTATGGTAACATACGCCAAAGTGGCGTGGCGCTGACTCAAGACTTGTAAGCACTTTCTTCAAGTGGTCGTCGTATGCGCGCATGCGCAGTGCACACATTATCCTGAGGCGACGATTTTTAAGTGCGCTTTGTTTAAGTGAACAGAATCGAAGTGCGAATGTCAATGCAATTTGTGCAATTGACTGCAGTTGATTGATTTGAAGTGAGAATTTTGTATTATAGTAATTGGAAGAAGTCATTCATTGGACACGATGCGAGGCGACAGTAAGCAATATTGGCTCCAATGGTGATGAAGAAATTGTTTAGTAGGTTTGATAATAGTTTTCGTTAGCGAACAATAGGCTATGCACTATGCGCTCACAATCTTGGAAAGTTAAAGAGAGAAAAAATTACGAAGATGTCTATTTTCATTAGAGCAACATTTCTTACGATGCCTAAGGAATACTTAAAAATTTGTCTGCTTTATTGCTATTTTGTCGAGCGTAAAACTTAATACTTTACTCAGCTCACAGCCTAGCTCGGAATATATAGTACTTACAAGAGGTATGTACTTCTAATACAGTCTGCACTTTTTGTTATTTAAACAGCTGCTCCATTGATTGTCATCGCATAGTTAAAAACAACCCCCG
This sequence comes from Rhagoletis pomonella, assembly GCF_013731165.1. Taxonomy (NCBI): domain Eukaryota; kingdom Metazoa; phylum Arthropoda; class Insecta; order Diptera; family Tephritidae; genus Rhagoletis; species Rhagoletis pomonella. The sequence goes on from NW_023458556.1 coordinate 28,982,225, forward strand.
CTTTGGTAGTGATTTCCATATTTCCTACTCTTTCCTTAGATCGCTCACTTATTGTCACATTTTAACAAAATCATCAAATAATAATCCCTCCATCCACTACACGTTGCTTAAATGATTGTTAACATTTATGCTTGATTTGCGATTTATTAATTTCATGGCCTTATTTGTTTGATGATTTGTGCCACAAAACATATTGTCTATGCAATCAATTTTCCACCCCCGAGCAAATTGATATGGAGAAAATTCCAAAAAAAAGGTATTTACGTACATAAATTTTAAACACAAAGTCGTAAGTCAGCCCTGCTACCACAAACTGACACGAATACACCCTCAAACTCTTTAGCTATTGTAGTTTTATATTTCCATATCAGTTATTCATTTTGTTCGATTATGTTGATCAATAGGTGAAGTGAAGATAGAAAGTAAGTACGTATGTACATATATACATATGTATGTACCGTCTTTAAGACTACATATAAAAATTTCCTTACAACTTGTTGTGTATTAGAAATTTGAATAATAGTTTGAGAAATACTTCTAAGCATCTTAAGCACTGCCCATTTACATAAATATCTATTTATGTATGAAGAAATTTTTTTTTAAATTTTTTTTTTACAATTTTTAAGCTACATACATACATATTGTGAGGCTATACTTATTTAAATTTATTCAAGCGTTTTCTAAATGTCTATTATAGATAACTTTGTGCTCTGAATTAATCTAAAGCCATTGTAATGTAATAAGCTGAAGGATATTAAAAAGATCTCATACAAAGATAGGAACTTTCATCTATTACCAATACAATAATATCAATTGATTCAACGGAATACTTATTTAAAAATAGTCTTGAAAGGGCTACATAAATATGTACGTTCATGTACTTATCGATAGACTAGGTCAGAGGTTCCCAAACTTTTTTCTCGTAGCCCCTTTTTAAAATTTTACTGGTTTCGGTGGACCCACCGCTGCTACATTTCTACCATATTGCCAAAACTCGTAAAAAAAAGTGAAATTTAGATTTAACGATGGAGATTTGAGTCACTGATGAGTTCCAACCCTCAATTCGGAGGGGTATTTTAACCTACCCATCGCTGATTTAGAGCAGCGACGAGCAGAGAGAGCTTTTACTCTGCACGCTCCCATACAAAATGTAAAGGAAGCTTAAAACAGCTTTGCCCGCGGGCAAGACAGTGCTCATCAGTGATTTAGAGCAATAAAATTATTGCTCAATGAGCGCTTCCTGATTCTTTAATGAGTTAATCAACGATTAAAACTGTTAGTTAAAACTGTAGTTATAAAATTTATTCGAAATTGATTGTCGACAAATAGGTGGTGAGTATCGATCCTTTTCTCGCGGGTCTTTTCATTGACGGTGGACCTCAGTCTTTCACACAATACGCTCGATAAGACCTTGTAATCTATGCTTAGAAAACTTATCTCGCGATAGTTTGGGTGAATGCCGGGGTCGCCTTTCTTGTTGATTGTGCAGGGCCCTTTTAAAATCCAGTCATCGGGCATGCGTTCGTCTGACCATATTCTGCATAAGCGTAGTTTAGCCACTGAGAATATAATTTAACAATACTATTTCCTAAAATGAGGGAAACGAAAACATCGCTAAAAATGACTGAAGTATATAAAATAACTTTTCCTTGGCCTTCATTCAATGGAAAACTTATCAAAAATAGGAGTTGCGAGACTCGGACATAGCGATCTGGTCACTGTTGGCAAGATGAAACTATCAAAAAATTTATTTGGTCGTAGCACACGAGTTTGCTATTCTGTAATCGGCCAAGTGTCCTGGTTATTTAGATATAAGTTTCAACCAGTTTCAGTATTTTAAAATATTTACTGATTCTTAAAAACATTTTCTTTTTGGAAAAATATTTTTTGATTGCTGATTTTTTTTTATTAGTTTAGGGACCGCTAGAAGAGTATCGGCTCTTGAACCACATTAACTTTTACCTTAACTTCATGTTACAGGCACGAATATTTTTTTTTTAAATAAGGAATTGTTTCATAGTCTTCTGAATGCACTACATTCTTAGTCAATTAAATTCGGCACACCAATAACAAATTTTATGTTGTAACTTCAATATGTATTCTATTTTGCACTGACAAAGTTGATTGCTTTATTTTTCTTTCACATCCAAAAACCATAACCAAATATTTTATTGAGCACTTACAGCGGCTCCAAGAGGAAGTGCACAGAGTCCTTTTCGTTCAGCAAACAAAAACAATAGCGACAAATATTTGATTTATGCTCAAAAATATTTGAATAGTTCAATAAATCATTTTGGTAGCAGCGCAAGAGCAGAGTTCAAACAAGTCAATTTGGGGTCAAATTACGAGCAAGAAAAAAAAAGAAGGAAGAATGTGAGGATAATTTTTACGATGCACTTAATTTATATGTGAAGCATATGTTGTTCAATGAATAGTACAGTTATTTTGTGGCAGATCAGAGAAAATCTGGTGAATTTTGAGAAAAATCTTTATATTACATACCCCATAGGATATCTAGTACCATAGCGCCCGTTTATCAAACTTACTTTATTTTTAGTTTTTTTATTTAACTACACGTGTCTGCTGCATGTCATAGGAAATGTCAACCCAAAAACAAAAACAAAAAAATAACTTGATCGTGCAACACATAGAACAATAGTTAATCACATGATCGTTTGCATTTCGTTGGTGACTTTCGGCGCATTTCTAGAAAAAAAACAGCAAAATTACGTGAAAAACATGTTCAAAATACAATAGCTTTATCATGCGAGTTTGTAAAGCATGAAAAAAGGCCTATAACATTTTGCAAGCAGTGGACCACCAACCCCTACCTACATCTACCCCTAACCTGATCGATCGCGCACTCGCACGTGCAACCCCATACAGCGCTATAAAATTGTACTTGTACTCTCATGTGCTTAAATATTTGCTAACTTGTGTGTATGTATGAAAGTGCACATTAATTTTGCACGCCAACAACAATAGCAAGTTGCCGCATTAAGGTGAACATAGAAGTCCACTCTGTACAATAATTCATTCGCTGAATATGTATGTATTTCGCAGGACGTTATTGTTTGGCTTTAATGCACCATGCAAATTTTGTATGCCTTGGTGATTCATTGCACGATGTATGCGCTACTTGTATGCGCAATATGTATGTTTATGTAACCTACGCGCTTGCGTACTTTGTGTCCATGGCTATTTGTATGTACGTAGCCCAAACAACCCCTTTTTCTTCTCATTTGGCTGCAGCTCTGGCACTTTTTTAAAGTGCCTGAAGCATAAAGGATAATAGTAACTTTGATCGCTAACTACCCTGTAGAGAAATCGGCTCTACATAATGCATTTACATAGAATAAGGACTGGTCCTAGAAGCAAGTTGGTACTAGTTGGCTTCGTCTACTTATTCGTTTTGGAACCTTCAATGCAAATATGCGTCCTATCATATACCATCTCTGGACCTTTACGCCAACCCTCAGCATCTATTATGGCTCCGAAAGACTTTTCGAGACTCCTAAATCCAAGTCGGTCGGATACATATGTATTTAAAACCTCTCGG
>NW_023458556.1:28988783-28999728 GCF_013731165.1 Rhagoletis pomonella
AAACTTTTTTGCTATATACTTATCAAAATATGTAGCAGATAGGTATGAATGTACATATACTTGTACATATATATATGATATACTATACTGTTTTTTAATTTAACTGGAGAATGTATTTGTATGTATTTTTCCCCCGACTAAATGCTAAGGTACAATATTATTAAATACTCGCACATAAGCCATAAAGGTGGGCAAATGCATTAATACACATACATACATACATACATATCTTTCAATGTACAAATATATATGTACGTATGCATGTTTGTTATAATGATATACAATCGGGTTTGAGCCACCCCTAGGGCAGGCGCATTAGCCACTCACACATATGTATGTGAAGGTATAGAACATTTCAGAGGCGAGCAATTTGAAGCAGAGAGGAGGTGTACAAAATCAGATGTCAGTTTTCTCAGCAGAGCAGTGGCAGCGAGTGTGGAAACGGGTGGCGGCCACGCAACCGCAGCCAACTTCAACATATGGAAAATACGGCTAAAATAAGGGAAGGGGAGACTATGCGGACGATAGCTTATGGTGCTACAAGATATTAATGCTCTGGCACCCAACCTAGGGGTTGAAATACATTTGTACCCACTTGCATATGCTCACACATACATACATACATATATACATACGTGCATATGCGCTCGTGCGCAAGCGTTTGAGGTGTAGCGCTGCTGTTTGGCACTGCGCATGGGTAACATTAGCTGAGCTGTAGTGAATTATTTATATACATACATTAGGGTGAATCACCAAAAAAAAAAAAATCTGTTTTCCACTGGAATTATAAAATATACCGGTACAAGAACCGGTTCTTGAGTACCGGTTAAAATAATGCAATTCATTTATGCTAAAGGATACAAATATTACAAAAATATGACGAATCCATAATACAAAAAGTAAAGGGTGTGTTACTGAGATCAAATTCAAATATCCACATGTATAGTGGTGGAACACTAAATAAGGTCGCGACATTCTATCAAGTTTTGACTACTTTTCTTTTGCTTATTAAATATTTATTTTTTTCAACCCTATACATAAACGCAAGTTTGAAACTTTGTACAAAAATTATGAAAATTCTGCAAAGTTTCGTCTAAAATGCAAACTTTTTAATAAGAATTTCTAAGAAATTTTTTTTAAATTTTAATTTGATTTTTGGCAATTTTTCATAGATTTTCATCCATACAAAGTATATTGGACAATTATTTTCTTTTTTTGTATGAAAGAAAATGTGTTCAAAGCGAAATTAGAACAGTTTTAATAAACTTTTTTAAGGGTTGGACAAGTGGTCAGCCTAATCGAGTAGACAAAAATAGCATACTAAGAATTTTGCATAAGAAGTACTTTGGGTAATGGAAATTCAACAAAACCAAATGGAGTCTACTTCTGAAGGCTAGTAAAATGCGTAAACAATTTTGGGAATATCAACACTGTAACAGAAATTTTTTTAGAAGTAGATATATAAACCTTATTTCTTTATGCTATTTTAACAAAATTTGAGTTGTTAAATGAAACAGTAATAAAACGCTGTATTAGCTCATTTTCTTCATGTCATCGAACATACTTCGTATGGAAAGAAATGACTGGCACTGTCAAGAAAAAAAAATTGCCAAAAATCAACGGTAAGTTCTAGCTGCTTCAAACTTATACTAGAATTAAGTGGGCTATAAAACTCCATACTCAGAATCTTTCTAAGAAATCTAATTAAAAAGCTCGAAATTTACCAGACGCCATACTGGATCCGCAATTTTTAATTTTGCAATTCTGACAGCGGATTCGTATTTAACGACCCTGAAAACCCACTAGTACAAAATTTCGAATTATTTCTTTAAAGCTTCGAATTTTGGCCGCACTTTTGGATTTCGGCCGCACTGTGCGACGGGGCGGTTCAAAAACCAATTTGCAGCCCTGGATTTAGGTGAGCTAGACCGATATGAAAATACCTCCAAAAACCAGGGACCGTAACAGTTACAATTTTATTAAAAAAAATCGCTCTTTAACAATTATTTTTTGACTTTTACTAAATTACTCCTTAAATAACCGTTGTTTGTGACTTTTATTTTATAAATCCAAGATAACAATTATTTTTGATTTTTACCTAAATAATCTGCAAATAACATTTATTTTTGATTTTTAAATTATATGTCTTACATAACAGTTATCGAAAACTTTTATTTATAGAATTCATAAATAAAAATCAGTCACTGACCTTAATTTTTTAAATTATACTTATAAAAATCATTTGTATAAGTCGTAGTAAACTTTTGTTTCCCAACACCTTCTTAACTGCGAAAAATGTTAATGACTTTTATACGAATGATTTAAAAAGTAAAAGTCACTGCCTGATTTTTATTGATGATTTTTATAAATAAAAGCCTTCAATAACTGTTATCTAAGACGTATAATATAAAACTCAAAAATAATTGTTATTTTTTTAGTTTTGCATAAAAATTGCAAATAAAAATTTATTTTCAAATTTGAGTCTCGGTGAAAAAAGAAATCGCTGGTTATGTATCACTTAGTTGTAGAGCATTTCCTTCATAGTGAAATTTTCCATGACAGTTTTCATCAATAACTGTTATGTTCGGTCCCTGCCAAAAACTCATTGTATTTTATTCTGTTGATGCAATTTTTAAACATTTTTATGCAGACCTTTTAAACTACATTTTTTCTATCATCTGAGTTGATTTTCTACAAAATTATTTTTAAAAAATAATTTTATTTACATGTAAAAAACTAGCTTTTTTGAGAGTTTCACGCAATGTTTTGCCGAAATATTTTAGCGGAAGTCTTAAAGTAAATTGTATATTTCCCTTGGAAAAACAGTACTAACTCCTTTTTGTATGGATAGTGGTGCACCCTAATATACTTACTTTTTATTTGTGGAGAACCGAAATTGAATTTAGTTGCGCTATGGTTGTCTGTGTGTGACTATGTACTTCTAGCAGCTACAATAAATTCAATTTACGGCGCATTGTTGTGCTGCAGACATTATTGTTGTGCTACCTTTGTGCGTAGTACATACAAACTTGCATACATTTTAGCTTATATAGAGAATCATCGGGCGTCAACTGTGGCAGAGCTAGAGCGCCAGGATAATTTTTGTTGTTTATTGTACGGCGTTTGCATTGTGCCACAACACCAACAGTCACCGAAGTCATTTCCTGCATTTTTTGGTGGATGGATAGATGAATGGCATTACGCTCAGCCACTATGCTCTACGCTCGATCAAGTATACAGCTATGATGTTTTTGTGACTCGCACAGCGTTGCAGCGCCGCTGCCTTACGCGTTGCTTTGCGGTGTGCTGTGGAGTGGTGTGGTGTGGTGTGGTGTGGCAAGGCAAAGCAAGGTAGGACGTTTGTTGCGAGCGACGCCCCATGACATTTCATTGCAAGACATCGGGCACGCGACACACAAGCAAAGCAGCAGCTGTCCTACCAACAGGATCAGTCAGAACACTCACCTCGCGCACCAACAAAAGTGAGTGCACAAACGAAGCATAGAAGTAGCTCTAGCAACCGCCGAAGCGGCAGCGGCAGTAAAGTCAAACGAAAATTTCGGTTGTATTTTGTAAAAATTTTCAAGTCGAAACGGTGTATTCGTAAACGGGCCAGCGAACGAGCTGGTTGTGGCGGGAAGATAGAGACAAAACAACAAAAAATAATAAATTTTAGCGAGGCAAATCAACTAAAATCAAGTTCGAACCAACCGATTGTTTGTATACATAGTATATTCATCTGCAAGTGAAAGACATAATCGACGTGCAGGCGCGCTAATTAGCAGCTACGCTTTAAGTGGCGCCTACTCGGCCTACTTATGGCACTGAGCATACTCAGCTACAACCTGCCGCAAGGCTTGAAGATGAGCGCCAACAATAACAGCAGCAGCAACCTTTGTGCCAGTCCGCCCACTGGCGATGAGAATTTGCTCAATAATGGAGGAGTTGTAGTAGGAAACGGGTGTACAACCATCAGCCTTGGCAAGTCTTTTAGCCGTATAACCATGCAAAATGTGCTGAGCGAGAGCAGCGGTAATGCGCTGAATATCACCAATAACGGCAATGTCAATACCATCGTACGCAAGATCAAGGATTTCGGCATGTATGGCAGCGTAAATAATGCGGGCACGCTTAGCGCTACGATTGGTGTGCGCAAGCGCACCGCTAACGAGATGGCTGTGATGAAGTCAATTGAGAAGGCAGAAGGTGAAAGTAAAGCTGAGAAACCTAAGGTACCCAGCAAGCGTCCAAAGGTCGTCAATAAGGATGAGAATGCACGCGAAAAGACGCCTAAGAATGCTACCCATAAAGTGGCAGCTACAAGCGCGAATCGCTTAAAGCCCAACACGCCCGGTGCGAAGAAACCCGCTGGCACTCCTGGACGCAAAGGTCTGCCGCTGCCACAGGCGGTGGCGCGCCGGAATGCGCGTGAACGCAATCGCGTCAAGCAAGTGAACAACGGTTTCGCAGCACTACGTGAGCGCATACCCGAAGAGGTGGCCGAGGCGTTCGAGGCACAAGGCAATGGGCGTGGCACCGTGAAGAAACTGAGCAAAGTGGAGACGCTGCGCATGGCTGTCGAGTACATACGCAGCTTGGAGCGCCTACTTGGCTTTAATTTCCCCATCGGCAGCGATCGTGGCCTATCACTGATGCATGGCGGTTCATCGAGCGATGACAGCTTCACTTTCATCAAAGACGAATTCGATGCGCTTTCGCCGCCGCTTGACGACACAAATTTTGACGATACTTTAAGCAACTACGACGTGGAGGAGTATCTAAATAACACAAACTTTGGCAATCAATCGATCTCACAACCGACCGCCGACGCGACCGATGCGGACGCCTACGAATTTGACTTGCTACCGAACCTAACGACCATCAATGGCATGCAGTATATACGCATACCGGGCACCAACACCTATCAGCTGCTCACCCCAAATGCACTCTTCATGGGCAATGCACCGCACTCGCCGCCAAACTCCAGCCTTGATGATGAGTCCTTTCAGGCTTTAATCGACACTAATTGCCTAAGTCCTGCAGCAACAACATCATCGCCACATATTTCGCCGTCGTTGTCTGCAACATCAATTAACGCTGCACCTGCCGCGATGGCGGACGCATTACAACGGCACCCTGCTGCGGCCGCGCCGACAGATGGGGAGACACGCGAAGAATGTGTAAATGTAGCGGTTGCCGGCGCATTATCGCGATCGCCAGTGCAATCATCCCCAACGATGCGTTCATCATTACATCAGCAGCAGCGGGAGCAGCAAGAGCGGGTGCAACAACTGTGTCAGCCACAAACACCAACGCAAGGGTCAGCCAACTTATCACCTGCCGATAATGATACACTTTTATTACAGGCGTGTGCCACAACGACGGCCACCGCTGATGATTGCGATGGCAATGAAGACGATGCAAACGAACGCCGCCGCCAACAACAGTTTGTGGCATTGGCAACCACCCCTACAACGTTGTCGCTGCAGTCGCCGCACGCGATTAAGCAGGAATTCAATGATACATTAACGGACTTTGTTCCCTCGAATGTGTCGCCTTCATCCGCGGAGAATTTGTCTGCGGGCGGCGCAATGTTATTCCAACAACAATTGCAGGAACGTTTATTACTTAACCACGCGCCCTTGTCCACAATGTCACCGCCGTCGGAACGTTGCAGTTCACGAGCCACGCCAACGAACGTGGCGACGACCCCAATGATGGTATTTGTGCCCACCGGCGCAACAACCCCAACCACGCCCGGACTGCCATCATTCTATGGCACTGATGCGGACAATTCTTATTACGAAAATACGAATATCATTTTGAAGAAGGAGTACAACAACGCTCTGCTTGATGCGGTCGCAACTGTGGCAGCAAATGAGACGTTAGGCGGGCTGCCCGACGAGAATATTATCGAGGTGTTGGATTGGTGGGAGGCGCATACGCCAAAATCAGATGGTGGTGGTGGTGTGCTGCTGTAGAAATGGAACTGCTCAGCTGTTGATGGCACGATGGGGGTGAATGGGTGGGAAATCTATTTGTAAAATTTCGCATTTTTTTGCGAAAATTGTTGATGACGCTTACATTTTTCGAAAATGGCACCAGTTAGTTATACGATAAGAAGTAATATATTTTATACTTAAAAACATGCATTTATTGAAATATAAGCGATTGATTGTAAATATACTACTTTCCTTTTTTTAGTTAATACTAGTGTTGTAAACAGTAAACGAAGCAAAACAAACATTTACTATAAGTTTTTCGGAAGACATTTCATTAAGTTTATGTGAATATGAATAAATTGGTTTTGGTTAAGTTATAGTTAAATTATTTTACTTGCATATTTGTACTGATGAAATCTCAAATAAAACATATTTTTACAACATTAATTATTGCCTTTTAGTATCTCTAACGCAATGTTAAAAAACAAACCTTAAACTAAAATACACTTACAGATGGATAAACTTATTTGATAAAATTCAGAAAATCTAAATTTTACTTCAATGGAATTCGTATGTTGCGAAAAAAATTCAAGTCATAAATAGAGACTTTAAATTTTGATGAGAGTTTTCGAATAATCCTGTTTTTAACCTCCTTTAGTTACCGATAAAAGATTTTTAATTTTCTTATTGAAATTTTAAAATTAAAAACTTCACGAGCCCGATTAAATCTTAGTACATATTCAGCTTTAAAATCACACAAAATATTTGTTTTTACCTTTTGCTTGAATAATTAGCAAGCAACTACAAAAAACTTTAGAAAATGTAGAAAGTTCCAGGTTGGGTGGTGCGGATGTCGATTTTTCTCTTCTTTTATTTATCACTAATAAAAGCTTGCCTTAAAAATTTTTGTTTTTAATTACTCACTTTTACATGATTTTTTTTTCCAATTTCACCACGTTTTTCTGGAGCTTGTGGAATCTTTATATCTACGGACTCTTAATCAGCACAAAAACATCTATCAAAAATAGCTTTAACGTTTGCTGCACCAAAATTAGTGTTGCCCTGTGCTATCCAAGCCCAATATGTTTGGATGTGAGGCCATTACAAATGCAACAGAAACGTCTTACTCATATTTATCATCGTTAAAACTTTTGCACATAGAAATATTTATGTAAATTTTACATTAGAATTCTAAGTTTAGTTCTCGAATCGAAAACTATTAGAATTAAATGTTAGTCCACAGTTGGATATCTAACATTTTTCTCGATAATGAGAACTAAATCCCTTTTTTGTTGATCTCGCTAGGTTCTCTAATCATCTTCTAACCTTCTACCCCAGAGAAACACTTTAGAATTCGAATCGTTCTCTAACCTAAATGTGTGTTGGGCATTAGGCAGTTTGATATGATCTTTAGCCTATAATTTTTCTTCTAGGCATGCTCTCAAAGTTCCGCCCCTAAACTTAGTCTCAATGCAGGTATATGTTCATATTTGTTCACCCTGACTAACCCACGAATTTCTGGGTGCTGGTCGAACAGTTCAGACTTATTCTTTACGAAAGCCATCTGAAGATAGCCACGTCTTTTCACCAGAAAGTATGGCCGCCTGGCCGTCTTCAAGTAAGTAGCGGTCCATACTATTAAAATACAAATGTACATCCACAGTAAGTTGGGTAAGTAGAGCGTTGTTCTTAGGACCCGTCACATAATAATTAATTGTTAACATACCATACGACAATACTTCTGAGATATTGTAAGGTTTGACTACGTTAGACGATAAAACTCTTTTTATTTGGTACTACAACCGTTTACCGATTTGCGCAGCCAACGAACAACTTGCGTCAGTAGTTTAACCATTGTGTTCGCTTGACTAACTTTACATATCCATGTCGTTAAAAAGCTCTCATGGTTTGAAATTCCACCTTTTTTGGAAACCCGTCGCCCAGTCGAACAGGGTCATATGTAGATCTCGCTTCACCCCACACATCTGTGTTAGTTTTTCAATGATTTCAAATTTAGATAGGGTGACGTAAAGACTGCTTCCCTTCGGGCTGTCAAAGTTAGTATTAAACTCGACGAAAAGGTCGTCGTGGGCCGATGTGCTTCAAGGATTTGAAATGCCAGGCAAATGGTATTGTTTCCAGGTCTGTAGCCACAATTGTGAGGTCCAGTCAAATTCTTTCACGTAGCATCGTCAACAGGACTGATATTCCAATCTTCGGACATGTATACATAAGCTGGTTGAGAGGAATGACATGAGCAGGGATGACTATGTCCAGGTACTTCTTCATAAAACCGGATACCTGTGTCTCCATTCAGAAGCCTTGAGAAGTGTTCGCTCCGATGAAAAGGCGAAAGCAGCCTCGTACTGGAAATCTCAATCCAGGTCCAATTAAAGAAGCGGTCTTAAATTTTGAGCAGAACCTTTCTGATTGGCGAGCTGTACGGTTGTGGGGGACTTTGGTAAAGTTATTGGCCCTACCGCTGGTCATTAGGCTAGTCCTGCATCTATCCCCAGAAAGCTCACAAGACGCTATTTTCCCAGTGATGATATTATTACTTCAGGGCATGTATTGTGGCTACTGTCCTTGTTTCCTTTTCCTTAGGGACGCTAGACTCCTGTTGCTGTTGGTTGTTGGGTTGCTGTTTTGCCTAACGCAGATTTACCATGACTGTTGATCGTCGATGGCGAAGAGCAGGTGAGATGCAAGTAACAGCTTTTGAAATGCTTGATTCTAAGTGCACTCTGAACAATCCATGGGAAGATGGATCATGCAGTTTTCACCAAATACTGCAAGCTTAATGTGTTTAACATAGCCTACAAAATAGCAAACAGAGAGGCTTCTTCTACGAAGCTATTTTTAAATTTAAGTTTATTTTTTTTCTAAAATATGTGCTTTTTGAGGACTCCATATTCAATTCGGTTTTCAATTCCCCCGCCAATTCCCAACATTTGTTATGCCATAACCAACTAACAAAGCAAATAACCTATCTGCTCATATTTTTCAAAATAGCTTTAAGTTTCTTTGGAAGAGTTAATGGGATTACAGTCGAAGGTTTCCTTCATAAATCTAACCAAATATTAGACTTAATGATCGGGTTAATATAATTGAATAGGCTATAAAATAAAGAAAGAGCACTTAAGAGAGTCCTACATACTTTCTACATACATACACACATACATATATAAAGAAAAGAGCCGTTAAAAAGTTGATTTTCGTTTTTATTTGCTGTTGTGGAAGTAAAACACGAACCGCGATCGGGACAACACAACAACAATGAAACCACAACCAAGCCAAACATTGACAAACCGGAAACGACCTGCAACTATTAAGCGACAATCATTAATGGAACAACAACATGCAACAGCAATAAAATTAATGAACGAAGCTAAATTTTTATACGATGTATTTATGTACATATGTATGTATATGGGTTGGTAACATTTGTTGGTGGCTTATGGAAATTCGTAGACATTTTATGGAAAGCAAATTATGAGAACAAAGTAAACGTACCAGGGTCCTGCAGGGAGGCAGTCATTAAGCGGCGAACAGGATATACATACAAATGTATGTAGCCATGTACATATATATTATATGAAAGCAAAGCAGCTTTGCACTAACAGTAATGTCCCAAATAAGCAAATTTATGTAAGAAAACACTTACATGCATATGTATGAGTGAATATTTTTGTCCAACGGTTTTCAAAAAAAAAGAAAAACGTTTTTTCTCACTTTTACCCTGCTGTCTTCCTCGGATCATTATAATCTTTGTATGCGTCCAAGCATGCAAAACCATATGGCAGCGCTGGCCGCCTAAGCACCAAAAGGGAGTAGTAGTAGCTGACATTTATAGTAGAATGCCGGATGACAGTGAAACGCTCGTCGCCTTCAAGCGATAAATGCTAAGTAATGCACGCAGGAGCAGCCGAATGAATGCCTTACATGTCCCGGTGACAACAGCAAGGTAAAATATTCAAATGAGTCGAGCAGTCGCAGGCGCAGGCGCAGGCGCGCAGTCCCATCAACTGATGAGCGAAACGACCGCTGACGATTACAAAGGCGAAAGGTCTTTCTCATAGATAGATAAGAATGCATGCTTGTATGTACATTTAAAATTTTACCTTTGCGCTCATAAAAATATGAATTTATGAGAGATGTACATAATCATCAAAATTATGAAAGCACCGCTAACTATCAAATATCCTGTGAATGTTCTGCAAAATGATGATACTGTTATATGTATTTACGCATGAAAACGCCATTAGAGTATATTTTATTATATAAACACATATAAATAAGTTAAGCGTATGTATGCGCATGCGTACATAAATATCCAATCCAAATTGATGAGAGTGTTGCGCATGCGGATCGACGCAGGCAACAACTACGCGCATTAAGCCCAAATTGCCTTGAGTGCATGACTGTCTAAAATATTGGCCGTCACATTGACGCGCAGCACTGTCTGGCTTTATCACTGATGGACTGACTGCCTATGTACATATCTATCAGAGCGCGGTCTTTCCAAAACACTGCACATCGCTGTTGGGTTGTTCGGTATTGTCGAGGATCAGCGCACAAAATACAAAAAAAAAAACACACACACACTCACTGGTATAGCCATTTGCCATAGTGTCCTCCAACAACACCAAAAGAGGCCAACAACAACAACACCACCAGTTCGGAAATAACACGGCCAACAAACTGCTCAACACCGATCGCGCTTATTCGATGGCGCGTTTTGAACGTGGGAACTGCCGCGCTGACTGCATTTGTATGTATGTATTTACCTTTGATGCATATGCACGTGTATGTGTGCTTCAGTCGCCAAGTGTCCTTTTCCCAGGAGTTGGGTGTTCGATCTTCCCGTGTTCTTTTAAATTTTTTTTTTTGTTGTTTTCGCTCTGTTGATATTTGTTGTGCTTATGGTTTTTGATCTGCTTTTCAAGTCTCGACAGCAATTCAATGCTGCAAGGCATATTTATTTAGGCGCGGTGTGTTTTTTT
>NW_023458556.1:28999738-29000727 GCF_013731165.1 Rhagoletis pomonella
TGGCACTTCATTAAAATACTGTAAATTACAAAATCGATTTGCACACTTTGTCATTGTTCCTGTAAAAATATGCCACAGCGACAATCATAAATTACTGTCAACAACTTGTTATTGTCAATATCATTGATTTGAAAAAAATAAATTAAAATTCGCATGCGCAACGAATTTCCCAAAATGCAAGTAAGTATACTGCAAGTAACGACACCACCCTTTCCCTGCACTGCAGTGACGAAATCGAACCCCCATTCGAACAATGAAGAGCCCAAAAAGGTGCTGACACTTTTTTGCGCGCATGCGTCACATTGCGTTTGATAAACTGTCAAGGCAGTAGGGGAGATGAAAGTGTTGTCAAAAGGCCGTGAGCGTTGAAAAATCTATGCAATTCTAAGCGTCATGTCACACTTGAAACTTTGGCAATGTTCAAAAAAAAATAAAAAATTATAAAGACAAAAATTAATCAACTAGAAACAAAAGAAATGATAATGCGCCGAGATGGAAATAGTAGCTGGCTGGATATGAATTTGAATTGCTTGAATGGAAAAGCATTTGACGAAAGGCATCATTAGGCAGACTAATGGTGTGAGCAAATATGTAAAAAAAAAATTAATAAATAAATAACAAAGGGAAAATATTTATTAAAAAGAGCGCGCATATAAGTACTCAGGCTGAAAAAGGATGTGCAGCTTTTTAAAGGGTTTTCGTTTTCATAAAGGGTAATTTTTTATGACTCCCAGCCTGCTAAAGCGCATACTCGTAAAATGCTAAAAGTACTTAATTTAATTTTTTTTACATTCGCTTGTCTATAAGTATGCGCATAAGCACTTAAGTTGCTTGGGATTTTTGTTTTTTTTTTTTTGCGCAAAGGCAGCGCAATTTTCACACAATGGCATTAGCATTTTTCAGTTATTTAAGTACGCTGCACTTAACAGTGCTTTTGCAGCAAAAGCGCGCCATATCAACACGACATGCAACCGTCGCGGTGACAGCAG
>NW_023458556.1:29000827-29017750 GCF_013731165.1 Rhagoletis pomonella
TTTAATTAAAAACAGACCTCATACTTAATGTATGCATTCACTTAACAAAGCAAGTCAAGTGGGTCAGGCATGTCCAATAGGGTGGTCCAAAAACAGCAGGGTCGGAATTGTAATGCTCTCACCCTCTAGGATTGTTCTATATCTAAAAAAGTAGACCCCTATTTTTTATTTAGAACTCAAAAAATATTTAGAAGTCGCTCAAAGCGCCGAAAGTTTTCTATGTATTTTTATATGGGGGAAAAACAACTTTTCGTAGAAATGGCATAGAATTCTTGAAAAGCAATATTTTTCGATCGGAAAACTCTGGTTCTCTTCAAGAGAGTTGTGTATTATTGCTGGGAGTCTCCTGCAGATAAACAGAGTTTTCTGATAGAAAAATATTGATTTTTAAAAATTATATACCGTTTCTACCAAAAGTTGTTTTTTTTCACCATTTAAAATACATGGAAAACTTTGGGCGCTTTGAGCGACCTCTAAATATTTCTTGGTTTCAAAATACAAAAATAGGGATATATTTTTTTCGGTATAGAACAATCCTAGGAGGTGAGAACATAAAAATTCCGACTTTACTTTTTCACATGCAATTTTGGACCACCCTAATGTACATATTATGTATACATATTAATGAGCGTTGACTTAAGCGTAGAACCCTGAACTATAGAGGGACTTAATCAATTATGTACATATATAGTAGGCCACGCAGTCAAGTGGTGCATTCTTTAGCAACGAAAGTGGTTTAATGGTGCTTTATTAAAAAAAAAAAACTCCAAACTCAGTCGCGTGGATTTTTCAAGTATATTTTATTTAGAAATTATATGTTCTGTAGTTCAACGGACTAATTTCGAAACATCGAAACTTGCGGCCCTATTCCCATGCCAATGAAAAGACCTATCGGATGGTATCAACTTTAGCTACTGCGCTCATAATGTACTAAATAAGACATGTTTTTTTTTTCTATATGAAATAGTTTTATTTACTTAAATCAATAATAAGTCCAGGTAAAATTCTTTAAAGAAATTAACGAAATCAAAAAGCTAATAAAGTCAAAGGAAGTTACTCGATAATGCTTCCCACGGACTGTGCGATTTGAAAAGACACAGATCCCTCATCGTTTAAACCAACCAGTACTTCGATCAACGTTATATGGATATGCTGATGAGGTCAACTAACTGGGAATTACCATTGATAAGCCGTTTAGTAGTAGCTTCCATCTACAAAGGGTCTCATTAAAGCCACAGGGACCATGCAGGTCTGTAGAAGAATTTTTGCTTAGACGTGGAGTATGAGAAAAAAAGTTAGTAGATTATCTTTATTGCATAATCGCCCTACCATTTGTGACCTATTCCCCAGTAGTTTGGTGTCCGAAAACAATACAAAAGTATGGCTAAGTTTCAACAAACTCTAGCTCCAACTGGCTTTACTCGCTTCTCTCGGCGAGAGTTGTAAATATAAATATTTGCCGATACTCTTCAGAAAGGAAAGTGTAAGACGAATCCACAAAACTTTGAGGCCTCACCACACGCGCTCGGTATGTTCGGACCCTCCATAAGAAAGGTGACTATATCCAACTGCTGGTTTCCGTAGTGAACTACCAGGCTAACATCACCACACTTATAGCTGCCATAAAACGACGCACAAATTTGGTGTGGGGATTCTAGTTGGAGGAAGCCCTCGACAGCTTGTATCCAGTTGCACCCCAATCTGTGAATGAATTGGCCACCCTTCTCAAAATATAACATAAACCTTCTCCTCGCCGACAATAACCGTTTTAGACCAATATTTTAATATTTAATATAACTTGTGCATAATTTAATTAAATTCCATGTTTCAGACAGGTGGAAAACCCTTTAAAAAATATAGCTGTGAAGCATCTTTTCGCCGATACCAACCATTTGATAGCCATCTATATATCTACATATTATGTACTTATTTCTAAAAAGTATTTTTCTGTCTCGATACGAACGATATCTCCTTTAATATTTTATCAAATTTAATGATTGATATCTCATTTTGAAGGAGAGAAGCTCACGTATATGCGAAAATGTAACTAACATTGTGGTTTTAAAAAGCTGGAAGCACTGTACCCGATCAATAAAGCGCCAATTGTAGGATTCCTAAAAAAAAAATGTTCAAGAAAATTTCAAGTCTTTAAAAAAAAGTCACCAAAATTAACACTTTTCGTTTAGTCCTTAGAAAAATTTTGGGTATTTTATAGATCATGAAAATTTAGTGTAATAAATAGCAAGTTTCAATTGGCTAAGAGTTCGCCTTGATTTTTAATAATTTATGTTTTTATAAGAATATAAACTACGCAACGTGCAGATGTGCTCGAGAAGTTTGCGAAAAAAATTATTAAAAATCACTAAGTCGCGTTTCACCAAACTCATTTAAGTGGAAATTGATTTAATTTAATTTTTTATTTAATTCTAAATTTTTTTCAGTTTCAATAAGCTCTTTATTTAAGCGAGCAAAAATATGGCAGCACCAGGCTAAATGTGGTAGAAAAAGCAGGGTTGGTATACAAGCAAGAAGCTGATACACAATATTGTGGTGTGTGTATATTGATCAGCTGATAAACGTGTAAAAGCTTAAACAGACGGCAGCGTTGATCGGGATTAACTGGGACTTAATCCGGATCAACTGCAGTTAATTCCCGAGTTGATCCGGATCAACACTGCCGTCTGTTTAAGCTCTTACATCTCTGAGTGTGGTTTTCTGATTTAATTTTTACTTAAGTGAAAGGCACAGGTCACTTAAATCAAATTGAAAACCAAATTAAAATTAAATGGTGAAAGCAAAAATTCGACGCAGCCTTAGCCACTTGCAACTTGCTCTTTGTTCTATTAAAACTTGCCGATCTATAAAACTGCATATCCAAATGTTTTCCAAAAACTGAAAAAATTAAATTTTGGTGAATTTTTTTTTTGTAAGATTTTGTTTTTGGGGAACCCTACAGTTGTTTTTTAGTGCTTTTTATTATGTAACATTTATTAACTGGAACAGGAGAATCGATTTTCTTCAAAATTACTACTATTTAAGCGCTTTGTACTATAAAATTTAATAAATACAAGGAAGTGAAAGTTCAAAAATCGGGCTCAACCAATGCCTTGCAAATTTTAAAAGCTTTCATTAAAAAAAAAAAAATTATCAAATTGGTTGATAAATGAAGGCTGCAATTAATTATGAGCTTTAAATTCCAATTTTGAACCACTGTACGCTGTGGCGTCGGTTAGGTCGAATCGGTTTAACCCTAGAACGCATAACCGGGTACCCGTGTGTCCACTAGCAATTTTGAACTGCTGTGGCTAAAATGCCACTGCTTGTAGAGCATTAAAACTTCGGATCTAGGAAGACTAGGTATTTATGCGTCGTTTGAGTGTTCACTTATGAAATTCGGTTCCGTGGTACCGCACCTATAAGCTTCTAAAGTCGACACCTGTGCAAACACATAACCGGGGTCTCCCTGTGTCTACTAGTTTTTATATGAAAAACTTAGCGAATAATAAGCTGTTCATACGTTTCGTCGTAAAATTTTTATTAAAAATCTTTAAAAATGCATTAAAAGAATTTTAATATGAAATTTAAATGAAAATATTTTATTAAAATATACAAGTTATTCCGGTCACAAAGGACGCGCATACTTCTTTTCACCTGGGTCCAGGCACATTGGTTGTTTGCTTTTTTGCAGACGCTAGATGCTTTTAGCGTTTTTTTACGTTTTATTTGCTGTACGTAGAATAAGCACAAATACCCAGGTACTCGCGCCTTTTAATCACCGTTTACCCCGCCGGCAAAAAATTATAATTCTGCTTCCGGTTCTTGCAGCGCATGTCTTCCACACTTTGCACGAATTAGTAACTGAACACCCATTGGGAAGCGAGCTAATTTGAGAAGTCACACTCCCCGCAATGGGTTGTTCGGTGGGCTTTGGACCCAGCCTCGGATGAGAACCTCTTCTTTCCTAACGACCATGGCATACTTACTGTCGTTCACCTTAGTCGACGACCGTTTCGCTACAATTCGATTCAAAGCGATCAAAACTTCGAGATTTTCATTCATTTGGTATATGGGAAGTATTGGTTGATATCTTCGAAGTATGTTTATTTGATTCAAATATATGGGCATAAATAAGTTTCCATACAAAATCACTTCGTCATCATTTTGCAAACACGGGCATGCGTTGGAAGTGAGAGAAGGAGAGATAAAGTATGTGTGCGTAGGTATTTTGGCTTTTGAATAACAGATGGCGCAATATTTATAAAAGGCAAAGGTGAAGGGGGATATGTAGATGAAGAATATAATAAACATAAAAGTAAGGATGAAGATAGAGGAAGAAAAATTAAAATAAAGGTAATTATAGAGAAAAGAATATAGACGGAGATTCAATCTGGGGACTATCTGGGAATTTTAGAGATTTTCGGAATTCTCGGGACTTATCGGTATAATAATCGATATTTTATCGGTTTTGTTATCGATATTTATTATCGATTTTGTTATCGAAAATTTTATCGATATTTTTATTGATTTTGCTATCGATATTTTCGGAACTTATCGATATAATAAGGATATTTTTAATCGATTTTGTTATCGATATTTTAGTCGATTTTGTAATCGATTGTTTTATAGATTTTGTAATCGATTTTGTTATAGATATTTTTATCGATTTTGTTATCGATATTTTTATCGATTTTGTTATCGATATTTTTATTGATTTTGTTATCGATATCTTTATCGATTTTTCTATCGGTGTTATCGCTTTTGTTATCGATATTTTATTCTTAGTGTGTGCTTTCGTTTTTGACTTGGATGTGCTCTTAACCATACCACGTATTCTACGTTTAAATTTAGCGGCTGTGTCTGCGATACAGCCTGTAGACCAAGACGAAGGCGCTGAACTGTTAGTTCGAGAACTTCTTGTTAATGTAGCACTTCTAACAAGTGGCGCAATTATAGTACCTGAATTTTTCCTGAAACGTGTGCCCAAGCAAATGCGTCATTCAGACTACTTATGCAAAGAATGTAAATGCATACATGCATACATATGTACACCACAAGTGCATACAAAACCAGAAGTGCAATGTGTGTTTACATAGCGTGGTTTCGCGAAAAACGGGAGCTTAATGTGCATTATTTGTGTTTATCGTAGACTGACTACGTATAAAACGTTCACTTTAAGGTTCAGTGGAGTTCGCTAAGCTATTTAAGTATATGCTATATAGTATGTACATATATACATATGCATGTACATATGCACGTAGACATTTTGCATTGATCATTATGCATTCCGATTATTACGAGACCAAGCAATGAGCTTGCATTAAAATTCCAGTTGCACTTAGAATAGGCCAGCAGTTTGATGAAGTAGTGCTAGAAGTGCAGTAGCCATGGACACGGCGGATTTACTAAATACAACAACAACACCACCACAACATGTTGATTTGGCAAAGCAGAGTCTCCTATCGAGTCCTTTATACATCAGTTTAATAGGCGCGGTATTGGCTATAACATTATACGATATCTGGTATCGTAATACAGATGCATTCAAGAAGCTAAGGACTATACCCGGCCCGCCAATCTTGCCCGTGATTGGGAATGCTCATTTGCTTGTAGGTGTAACCCCAACTGGTGAGTGTTAGCTATTTGAAAAGCTGTGGATACAAATTTTTAATTGTTTGTTTTTATTTAGAGTTGGTGCAAAAAGCTTTAGTCTATATGAAACAGTATGGGGAAACAATTAGTGGCTGCTTCTTTAACATCAGGCTTGTCTTCTTAACAAATCCAGCTGATGTTGAAATTATTCTGAATAGCTCTGTACACTTGGAGAAATCGGTGGAGTATAAATTCTTCCAGCCTTGGTTTGGTGACGGTCTACTCATTAGCAAAGGCGATCATTGGCGTCATCATCGCAAAATGATTGCTCCCACTTTTCATCAGAGCATTCTAAAGAGTTTTGTACCGACTTTCGTAAAACACTCACAAAATGTTGCTAATCGGCTGGAAGCGCGATTTCTGGGTCAAGAGTTCGATGTACATTCGCACATGAGTCAGACGACGGTTGAAATTTTACTTAGCACAGCGATGGGCATGAAAAAATTGCCCGAAGGCAAGGAGTGTGTGCGCTATGCAGATGTGGTGGTTGAAATGTGCGACATCATACAAAAGCGTCAGACCAAGCCACATTACCATTTCGATCCCATTTATCGGTGGACGAAATTGCGGCAGAAGTGTGATAATATGATGAATATAATCTTGAATCTAACGAGGAATGTCGTCGCACAGCGGCGTGCAAATTTCAATTTGGAAACAGATAGCGTGTTGGATCTACAGGATGCGTTGAATGAGAAGGCTGGCAAGAAAGCCGAAGGACTGCGCGACGATTTGGATATAATCGACGAAGAGCGGGATGTGGGTAAGATCGATTAGTGATTATGAGATTTCCTTTAGAAAATTAATGTATAAAAATTATGAAGACGAAAGCGGAAAGTGTAACTAATTGCTATCAATTGTTGTTTTGTTTTGTTTCGTACAGGTGCTAAGCGTCGTTTGGCTTTGCTGGATGCTATGGTGGAGATGACAAAAAATCCAAATATTGAATGGACGGAGAAGGATGTGATGGATGAAGTGAACACGATTATGTTTGAGGTATGTACGTTTTTAATAAAACTTTCGATTTTTGATATTCAAATGGTGGTTAATTGAATTGGTTTAAAAAACTGATTCTTTAAAGAAATTTCTGCTAGCCGTTCTTTTGTCTGGAGTCATGGCTAGTGATGGCAAACAAAATTTAATAATCGATTAATCGGTTAATTCGATTAATAATTGCAATTAGTCGTAAGAAATTAACCGATTAATCGGTCATTTCGATTAAAATCGAAAATTAATGAAAACTGACTTACACTCCGAGTCAAAATTATAGCGCACGGCAAGATTTTTTTTTGTTATTTAATTTTAGTTATTTTTTTAAATATTGCTTATTCTTTAGCAAAAAAACGTATAATTATAAATATATCAAACTTTGTGCAATATAAAAAAAAAAAAAATCAAGAAAAAATTCCAGCTTTTTAATTAGATTTCTTAGAAAGATTTTCAGTATGCAGTGTTAAAGGCCATTAAAGTTTTGTATGAAAAATTCCAAGACTGAAGTATCTGGCACTTACCGCTGATTTTTGGTATTTTTCTGTTTGTATAAAAAAGAAGAAAATGCGCAACGGCGAATTCGGAAAATAAAATGAAAATATGTGCATGCATACCTGGGCTGGGATTTTTTAGTAGCTGCTTAGGTTAAGCTTGTTTTGCGGTTTTTGGCAGAAATATGAAAACAACCGATTATAATCGGTTATTCGATTAATCGTGCCATCACTAGTCATGGCAACCAAAAAGGCATGCTAAGGTACATAATAGAAATAGTTTATTCTAATAATGTGAGCTAAATGAGTTAATTCGCTATAGAGCGCCCGCTTTATTGCACTTTAAATTTCTGTTAGAATTTTCTGTTTTGATATTCAAAAATAGGTTTATATGCCATTGCCATAGTTCAGGAGTACGATTTTAGTGATGATTTAATTTGCTTTGTGTACGTATGTAACGGAATACCGAGATGAATACGAAGACCGAAAGGTTGACTTCAAAGAAGCTCAAGACGAGCATAAATATAAACAAGAACGAAGACGAAGACGAAGACGAACACAAGTACGAATAAAGCAATGAAGACGTATGAGAAAATAAATACGTACACGAAATCGAATACGAACACGAATACAAATGCGAATACGATGGCGAACACAACAACGAAGTCTGCCGTTAATATTAATTACCATTAGAATTAGCATCACCATTATCACTTTTATTACAATTACAATTATAATTACGAAAACAATTACCATTAGCATTATAATTATCAATACAAATATAATTTTCGTTACCATATTAAATACTGATTGCAAAAGTATTTAGTATTTAAGGTTTCACAAATTATTATATAAATACAAAGTAATCCGTTAAAAAAAAAGTTTAAAAGGCTCTCTAAAAATCGGGAAAATAAAAACAGAAAAATCGCGAAGGGATCACGGCAATCGCGAAACAATATCTACTGAAAAAAAAATCACGAAAAATTTTGAAACATCCGAAATGGTCCCGAAAAAGTTTCGAAAGCTCTCAAAGAATGCCGAAAATACCGAAAAATATAACTCCAAGGTATTAAAAAAAAGAAAAACAATAATGAAAAGTAAAAGTAAAAAAGGGAAATTTTGAAATTATCCCGAAAATCCTCATATGTGCCTCTTTCTCTCTTTTCATTCCACCTATCCAGTGTCTCTAAAAGTTCAACGCAACCGTCCCCTTTATATCCAAGAATTCGCCCAAGGATAGTCCCAAAAACGTATAAAAATTCCGAAAATAAAAAAATTCAAAAAAGTCCCAAATAATCCTGAATAATGAAACAAAATCCCGAAATGATGCCGAAAGCCGGGTTCGGGACTTAAAAATTGAATTTCGGGTAGGGCAGGATCGGGATTAATTAATTGGTCCCGCGCCCATCTCTTGTGTGAAGTGATAACTCTTCTTCCTCTCTTACCCTTATTACTAGGGAACCCGCATGGCGTTAAAGAAGTTCAGACAAGCCAAAGCCGTTGAATGAACCTGACAACTACTTAACAACCCTTTCTTCTTGATTAGTCTTATGACCCATTGTTCAGTTGCCCTATTAATGGATAGGAGTTCTTAGACCGTAAGAGCTCTCTGCTTTCCAATGTTTCGTCGTCGACACGAATAAAACGTGTCAATGGCCTAAATCTCTGCCCCACCATTGAGAGCGGATATAGGTGGAAAGCCCACAAATCTTTCACACAATCATAATTTAGCTGATTTGCCTCACGGATTAAAAATATCCCTATGATGGCTAATCTAGTTTTCTAATTACAGATCAGGGAGTTAAGCTCGAAAATAAGGATAATCTACTTTTATGCAAACCTAGTATATGTTTCATCTCTCTTTCTCTATTCGAATCTTAAGTCTAAAAAAATATGCCTACCTTATCATCCACATCCACAGGGCCACGACACCACTTCGGCTGGTTCCAGTTTCGTACTTTGTCTACTTGGCATCCACAAGGATGTGCAAGCACGAGTTTTCGAAGAGCAAAAAGAAATATTCGCCGATGATTTGCAACGCGATTGTACCTTTGCCGATACACTGGAAATGCACTACTTGGAACGCGTAATCAAAGAGACGCTACGACTCTATCCACCAGTACCGGTTATAGGACGTAAAGTGAATGAGGATGTGCCACTCGCCTCTGGTCCCTATGTTATACCGAAAGGCACCACAGTCATATTGGGACAATATGCCGTACATCGTCGACCAGATTGCTATGAGAATCCAGAAAAATTCGATCCCGATAACTTTTTGCCAGAGAAAATGGCGAAGCGTCACTACTACAGTTATATACCTTTCAGTGCGGGTCCACGTAGCTGTGTCGGACGTAAATATGCTATGTTGATGCTAAAAGTGCTATTGTCGACATTGGTGCGTAAATTTCATATTCACTCCAATGTGGATGAGTCACAATTTAATTTGCAAGGAGATATCATCTTGAAGTTGGCGAATGGATTTAAAATAGTGTTGACGCCGCGGGAGGCATAAAAGTGAGAAAATAAACGTACACTTAAGGTGTGATTATGGCAACTTAACGTTGCGTAGAGGCTGTCACTTAAAAACTGTCCTAAATGAATGTTGGCGACAGGCGAAACTTAAAGTAACCTAATGCCAAGTAGAAGTCTTTCATTTTGATTTGTTAAGTTCTAAGTTAAGTTAAGTTAAGTTGCCATAATCAAAACTTTACGCTCTTACGTATTCATATATATATATACATATGTGCTTAATCGTTTTAACTACTCGTAGCTAAAGGTGCCGACATTTGTGCGTTTGGAATTTTGCTGAGTAATTATAAGTATTTGTATTTGAATTCTGTATCAATAAAGTGTGAATGCATACATACATACATTCATATGAATTTACATATACGAATGGTTGCTGCGTAAATGTGCATGCAGCATTTGAATATCCCATAAATATTTATTTAGAAAATATTTGCATGTACGAAAGCGAGTGCAGAGGAAAAACAAAGTGAAAATGAAAAGAAAGTATGAGAACCTGAGCCAGCATTTATGGAGTGAAAAAACGTACCTTTGTGGGTGTTTTCTAACGATTTCCGGCAGTGTATCGTTTTAATCACCAACAATATTAAATTACCTAGCATTCGACGCAGGTTCGAATTGCATTTCACGCCTGCATCGCAGCAGCATCAGAAAAACAGGTGAGAAAATGCTCAGCGATTCAGCAGGTAGATGGACGCAACTATTATCCTGCCTTTGTTTGGCGAGCATTGCTGCTAATAGCCGACTACGTATCTACGTACGTAGATATTTTTGTAGGAATTATCATCAGCCAAGGATAACAAGCGAATGCTCACTTTCAGCCAAGCGTTTGCTGATCATTGATCGACAACACTTTGAGGGTGTGTGCAAAATAGCAAAATATGTACATATGTAGTTGTTTACAAAATCAGCGTACCGAATTGCGTTGGTGCATTTCAATACTTAGATTAAAGCTTATCGTTGTCGATTTGTTCGGCATCGAAAATCGAATTTCCAATTTCGCAAGCCTTTCATTAATCTTGTCAATATGAACGGAAGTAGGAAGGATATGCCTTATTGTTCGTGTTAAACATACACATATTTTACACAACTACAAAACTATGTAGGCAATTGATAAAAAAAAAAAAATTCGTTCCAATGACTGTTTGTAAAAAATGAAAGGATTTCCGCAATTCAATCCTTTTACAATTTCACTCTACACCTTTCTTCAATTTCCCCACTTTCTTTTTGTGCATGTGTGCGTTTATATGTTTGGGAAAGTGCTATGAAAGTGAAATTCGTACAGCATTTTGATTGATTGACAATAAATAATTGTACCCTTTTTTTTAAGCAAGGATATTTCAAAGATACGATGCACTCAATTCTTGAATTTATTAAATCCGTTATTTGAAGAGTATTACACTTCTGTGGATGCAGGTAAATTGCATAGTTACCTACTTTTAAGATTTGAAGAAAGCATTGTATTTCAAAAAAAAAAAGGGTAAGGTTGCTCTAAAATTGGATGCAGAGAAAAAAAAATGAAATATCAGTGCAAGGTTTTAGTTTCGAAGTACCCAACAACAACAGAATGTTTCACATCTAACTACATATTGCTAGAAACATTTCATTGCGTAACTAGTACCCATGCTGACAAGATGTCTATCAATTTAAGGCAAAAGCAATAATTTAAAGTTGCAGTATAAACCCTCATAACGACCGAAGTTCTTATAATTATTCATCACTTACCTGTATAAAAATATGGATCCAAAAAAGATGGCAGTAATCTGAAAATTAAAAAAATATTGTTTCAATTATCTTTAAATTGAAATATTATGTACATAAAAAGAGCAAGTACTGTAAGCTGATCAATTCCATTTTATTAGATTGGTTTTAGGAGTTCAAAAAAAAATTTACATTTGGAATTACCAGACACAATATTTTAAATTCCCTTCAAAGCGAGTTTGAGCTTTTCTGCCATTTTTCTTAACGAAAATGACGAAGTGCAAGGCATTTTCTTGTAGGCCATCAAAATTTTAAAGCATGGAATATGTAGCTCTCGCCGCAGCACAATAATTCGAATAGAACAAGCTAGCTGGACAAAAGTCGACATTGAATTTTGGTATTCTAAATATTGAAAATGACAACCAATATTCACATTCTTATAAATTACATAGATAAAATTTTTGCATGATTATTGTTCAAGGATAAGTAATTAATTGTTCTTGTCAGAAAAACGCGCACTCGTGTTGTTTAATTTCATGTTGTTTAATTTGGTGATATTAATTTATTTTTTTATATTATTAATTAAATATTAATTTTAATTAATTTCATGTAGTATTTCCCCACTGATCACCGAAAAGTCACCAAAAGAGATACAACTTTTTATCAGCAGATTTTCATCGAAGCTAGAAGAAAAGCGGAAAAATCAGGAAGCGTTTTTTTTTTAATAACAATGAATGTATGGTGGAAGATTTAGACTTCCGTACCTTTATTCATAAAGAACAGCCTTCGACATCTGCGATATCTATCCAATCTCTCATGGTTTGTATATATAATAACACTGTGCTCGGATCTTGATTTTTTTGCTTGAATTTTTGCTAAATTCAATGGCGTCCCGTTTTGCCGGATTCGATCCAATTTTCGAGGTAATGGTAATTTAAAATTTTAACTTTTTTTAAATAACTCCCAAAAGTTTGTTTCCAAAATTTTGTACGTGACATTTTTTTAATATTACTACTTCTGAAAATCGCCGAAATCGGTTTACTATAGCATATAGTTGCATATTGATATATTTTTTAGTAAAGCGCCTCGTATATGAACAACCAGTTTTATGGGAACTATAGGCTATAGTTAACAGATTTCGATGATTTTCAGAAATAGTTAAAATAATATTAAAAAAAAAGTCAGGTGCAAAAAATAAAATTATTTTAAAACTGAGAGATTTATTTATAAAAAAGTTAAAATTTAAGCAGATATTCAAGTACCGTTATCTCGAAAACTGGAGCCATCATCAACTATCAGAAACTTTGCCTAAATTTTCAACTTGAACAGTGTAATTAATCTGAATAAAGAAAGATTTTATTGTTCCAGCATGAGATGGATTTTTTATTTAATCTCATGTGCAAAGTTTTTAAATTGTTTTTGATATTTTAAAAATATTTCTTTAACAACTGGCAACTATTTTATTTTATAGGTGGAAGACATATTTAAACACATGTTTGGATTAGGACTTCCTAAATCACCTTTCATTTGATACCAATTATGTAATATTACATTTAACTTTTCCATATTTATTTTTTTTTTACTTGGGTGGCAACTCTTTTCCTTTGAGTCCAATAGGGGCTAAACTTTACAGGAACCATCTCCAGACTACGCCAGAGTATTTCTGTTAATAACATCAAAATCATATTCATCAGCGGTTTCGGGGTCTTCGAAAACGTGCACACATTATATACAAACATATATATATGTTTATAATTAAACGATAAGCTCCGTTTGCAATTTCATTACACAAAATGTACATAATGTAATTAGATACAGCCATGTTAGTCAGAAAGTCCAGCTAAATAAATAATTTTGCCCAGCTAGCTTGTTCTATTCGAACCACTGTGCGCAGTTGCTAACAGACTGGTTTCTTTAGGTCTTTCACCAAGGAATTCATCTGGTTAAAAATAGACAGTACGTCCAGCAGGATGTCTGGTCAGATTGACCTACTAATAAGGCTCAAAATAACGTTTTTTTTTATTACTTTTGAATCCCAAGCAGTATTGCCTTAGCATATATAGTATCCATAATAAATCGAAAACTGTATAAAAATATATGTACATATCTGCCGGAAAAGACGGACATTTTTACACAGTATATGGAAGAGAATTTCGGTCATTAGCAAACTTAATAAACTACATAAATATTTAAAATGTAGTCAGCATTTTACCATTCTTGTCCACGGATTTCGAAAACAAAGTTACCGTATCTGAGCGGTGAATAGTCGATGCTTATTACTACGATTAGAGTTAGCCAGAACGAATTCTTTCAACTTACGAGTACTTATTGGGAAAAGGTATCCAAATTTACACAGAAGCAAAAAAATAAGTAACCCTCTCTTATGTATACATAACTACTTATGTACCTAAACGTATGCACTTTTCATGTACTTATGTATGTATGTAAGTATACATATATGCATTGTTGCACGTGCATATTTGATCTATCAGCGAAAGTGAAATGTTTTATCCATTAGCCACTTAAGTAGAAAAAACTGTCCGTGAGACTACTTATTTAAGTACATGAAATTGATTGATTGTCGATCATATTGAAGTAGCAAACCAAGTGTTGTATTTACCCTGCAGGGAAACCGCGAACTAGTTCCATGCTAGAACTAAAATACACAACATTTGTGTCTAATGGCGTTTTATTTTCTCGAAAAAATGTCACATTTTTATATGGCAAAATTACGAGGGTGCAACATTTTAAAGAAAGAGAACGCAATATGCATGTGAAGATACTGAGAAAGGAACACGAAAGCTTGACAGCCCTTGCGCAGGGCAGAATAAATGCAACATTATTTCGAGAAAAGAAAACGCTATAAGAATGTGTTAAAAAAGCGCGAAAGGCTTAGAAACAGGACTCTCCAGATGATTGACGAAAATTCATCAACAGTTGCACTTGGATCAATCAACACAATTTTAAAATGAGCTGCGCAACCACTTGAATATGTCTAAACTGTATGTAACTGTGAAACTGTATTTGAAGCCTTTCAACAGTTTTAGTTACATATCATTTTTTATGTGAATATTCATGAGTATGCATTTACATATTTATTATATATACATACATATGTATATGTGAATATAGCAAAAGCCGCCACATCACATCTGGAAATTAAATTAAAAGATGGCCATTTACTCAAGAAGTTTCTTATGAGAAATCTTTACCCACTGGACCGTTCAATTCCGAGCATTTATTTAAACAAGTAATTTTTAGCAAAAAAAAACCGACTTCAATTCTCATATAAAAAAAAATATATATATACCTACCTTTCGGACGCAAAAGAATTACCGAAATTAGTTGACGTGGTCTAAAGTTATGCGGCAACATATGTACATAAAAAAAATTATTCCGGCGAACTGATAACCTCCTCCTTTTTTGCAAGTCGGTTAAAAATAGAATAACAAATAGAAACAGTTTTTTAAGAAGTGAAGTTTGTAAAAAGATTCCATATGGTACTTCTTAAAATTAAATTAAATTAATCTTCAACTTCATTGTATACGGGCTCTATGTAAATTTGTATGATCAATCGTTCTTGAGTTTGGTCAACGTTAGTCAAAAGTTTTGTACATCTAAAGTAGCCACATATTCCTTAGTCAGTCCATCGGAGCTACTGTTCTTCTTTTAAAAGAGGCATCTCAGTGATAGCCGCGACCGCTGCGACACTCTTGTATATTGAAATATAGAATTCTCAATATGAACATTCCAAGCAGGGAGCTATGAAGGAAAGCTTTTACTTTGAAAAGATGGCTCGAAAGTGACAGGGAAAGTGGGTTGAGGGGTTTTTCTCATGCCATCTCACCTTGAGCTATTCTTCTCGATTATCGGACTATTGTAGTGTCCTCTAAGCTAACTTATATTTAAATAGTGTTTTAGAGTTTAGTCACTCGAATAATTGTGCTGGATTGTTGGCGATCTCTTCAGTGGATGGCTAAAAAGAACAATCTTCATTTTATTTGGCATTACGATCACAGGGATATTGGGGGAAACTTTATGGCGGACGAACTTGCTGGGAGGGCACAGCCAAGTAGTTTTTTTTTTTTAAGAATCAGTTTATGTTCTAGCAAATGAAAGACTGGTATAAAGCACGACACGTTGGAGCTGTAGCATCTTTGGTCGGTACAAGTCGCGCTACCATCCCTCCATTTTGTTGCTGTTAAATAAATATTCTTCTTCTTTATTGGAGCTGTAATGACCTAAGTGGCTACTGTGGTGTAGTGGTTAGCCTGGGTTCAAGCACGGTTCAACCCGACTTAAAAAATAAAAAAATAGCAGTCGCCCCTCGGAAGGAAATAGCAAACCTCCGAGTGTATTTCCGCCATGAAAAACAGCTTCTCATAAAATACAATCGCCGTTCGAAGTCGGCGTAAAACTGTACGTCTCTCCCCTCTGTGGGCAACTGACGCCAATTACAAATACCAAGTAAAGCCAAGTCCTTCTCCACCTGGTATTTCCAGAATGGCGGTATTCGCAGACGATCGTGGATCTTTCACACGAAACTCGAAAACTCATCAGCTATTTTCATTGTAAATACTTCTGCGCCATACACCAGCACGGGCATGATCAGTGTCGTTATAGAGTGTGATTTTTGTACGACGAGAGAGGACCCAGTAGAGGAAATTTTGTCAGGGAGTTGCCAGCTGAGGCTCAAATGTACTTCTTAAAGGAAACATTTTGCGAATATCTGTTTTCATTAAAAAAAATATGTATGTAACTTCAAGACCCAGGCCCAGTTAAATCAAGCAGAAACCCCACAGAGCTCAAAATCGCCCGCTGACTGTTATTGGATGACATTCAGTGGATAAAGACCGTCTAATTACTCCTGTCTCTTTCTCTTGTATATTTAAAACGAGTAGACAGTCAAATGACTGCATTTAAATCACATCACATAATCAAATCAAATACGATCACTGTTATCTTAAGCCACCAGCCGCCTAAGGTACTTCAAAGCTACTGAATTTGAAGCGCAGAAATCATTTCGGGACATTGAAAGATTTTCACAGCTGAATTGGTTGGCTGTTGCCATGAAGGGCTTATAGCGCTTAGTTGCCACTATATTTTCTGTGCTATAAAAAAAAATTAAAAATAAAGAAAAAATCGCAACACAAATTTGTTTCGGCCAACCAAAATGGCCAAGTAATAAAGTCGTGCTGATGTCAAAATATTTACATGCCACCACAATCAACGGCTGAATCAGCAGTGCTCATATCAACATTACACAAGTGCATGCAAGCAAGCCACACTTGTTCGGTTGTGCGGCGGCCGGCACAGAGTGTGCAAATCGATAATATTGCATTATTGGGCGCTCAACTCGCACAGCAGCTAAACAATCGCTGATCAATATCAGCGCATTAATTCGTCGGTATTAAGTTGGCATGGCATGGCTGCCTTTCACTAACTTAAGTTGACACTTCATTTATCGCTGATCGGGCGGAGTGCGAATACGAGTGGCTACCAGTAGTTGTGTGTAAAAGCTGCTGCTGTCACCGCGACGGTTGCATGTCGTGTTGATATGGCGCGCTTT